>NC_056732.1:1227621800-1227736800 GCF_019279795.1 Protopterus annectens
GCCTGGATTGTTTCATTACCGTGGGGATTCATTCATACCTGAATCGCTAAGCAGCCATATTTGGCGTTATAACGCCGACGCTATGCTGGCGCCTGGCGCAAGGTTCATGAATCCCGGGGATTGTTTAATTACCTCAGAATGATTTTGTAATGCAAACTTGATTAGAGTACATCATGGTGCAGGTGATCCCTTAAATACTGTACTTTTTTTAGGAGGGTCTGTTTGAATTTCAGAATAAATTTACACACATTTAACATTATAATGTGATTTGTTTCTAGTGATTTTAATTTAGGTTATGCTATTTTGCTGCTTTGTCTGTGTTTGTAACTTTGTTATCTATGTTTTATGTTAATTGTTACTTATTTTACAATGTACAGTATTTAGGATTTTCTGATATTTTAATAAACAGAATATAATTTAAAAAAATATGAAATGTTTTACAACTAATACATACTGCGCAGTCAGTAAAAAAATAAAATAAAAAATGTTATTAGAGAAAAAAGTAACACAAAGTATAATGTAAATATATTATTAACAATATGTAATGTGAAATTTCTGCACAACCTGAAAGAAATGCATTCTGTGGATACTTCAAAGACTGGTCTGGCTTTTCTAATTCTAGCATAACTGATAACTCCAATGTCACAGCTCCATTTTAAATGTAAACTCTAGTCCTTAAAGGTGATGGCACTTCATATTTTCCCTCAAATACTTCATTTTTGGAAAAATGCTGAAACAGATGCTTTAATTTTATTTAACATGTCAGCACATTTAAAATACCATGTAAGTAGCAGCCATATGAGAGACACATCTTCAACTGTTTGCCTCCCAAGTATTTAATTTATTAAATGAATATGTTTTACTTTTAAACGAAGAAGAAAGAATATGCAACTATGCAGTAAGCTCCCAGGTTTCTAGTCTGCCCCTTCAAAAAGGAAAAAATACAAGAACAAAATATGTGGTATGTCACTTGTTAAAGGGTGGTAATTGAAAACCAACTTCAGGTTCTCTTACTTAGCACACTCTAATGGTCAGAAGACAAAACATAAATACAGCCAATATTATTAAAAAATTATCAGTACTTAAATGATTCTCTTTCACATGCTTCAAATTTCATTTCTGGGGAATCTGTATTATACATTTAATCAAAATGAATATTAAGTGTGAAGCCTCCAAAAAAAACATGGAATCTCAGTCTTTTGGCAGTCATTTTGCTTAAGTGGTTGATCTTAGTAATTTTTGAGCAGCTAGTATTGGCGTTGTGACAATGTCATAGTAGCAGAGGTGGCAAGTAGGCCGAGACCTTAAATTCAGGCATTGGGCATAATATTAGAACAGTACCTCGCAGGATGCTCAGTAGCAAATCCCACCCTAATCACATCTCCAGCCCAGCAATGAGCGGGGTCTGTTGAAGCTGCTGAATATTTATTTCAGTGCTGAAATGAATATTGACGGCCATATGTGCGCCAAAGGAAGCACAATGTCCTAACATATATTTTTTTTAAATATACCACAGTGACTGTCACAGACATAACATTCACTTTGCAAGACAAAAGAGTGGAATCTCTTAAGGTTATCATAACCAGAAGAAGCTGCAGGTTAACATGTGGAATATCAAATGCTGTGGAATTTCTTGAGGGAATCCAATTTACCTGTGGACTTTTCAGGAGTCAATATTATAATAGATATAGACAGCTTATTTTTAGCTCCAGCGTCAAGAATAACATATACATGGACTGTTGGGTTCCTGAAATAGTTTTTAGGATGCTATATGTACAAGTTTTCTCAGTTGGTGGGAACATATAACATGCCAGTAGTGAATTTATGGTGTGCTCCGATAAAGTAATGTCAAAATATCCTGTAAGAATCACCATCAACTAAATATGGCAAAACTGCAGCAACTCTGCAAGTAATGTACATGGGAATGATCCAATTACTTTTATTTATTTACATTATATAGTCTTATGAAACTATTATTTATTATTCCAGGTAAAATAATCATCTGGTTCTTTGACTTCTGAGCACTGAACATTTTTTTGTCCTTACATAAATAACTGGAATTCCTTTGTGCAGCTTTGTTTTCAGGTGTCATATAACAGACTTTAATTCAATTCAGTAATGTCAGAAATATGCATTGCTTAGTGTCATATTAAGGCACTGCAGCTACAGTATTGACATTGTATATTGATGCTATTTTTCGTGTCGGTTTTCTTTGCAAGACACAAGTGAAAAGGGTCCCGAGTGAGTTGGTACACCTAATAGTGCTCGATTTTATAAAGTAAATAGTATAATTGTTTGCATATATGTTAATTAAAAAAAAAAAACTAAGCTGAGAGATACGCAGGCCTATAACAGTCAGATAACCACTACTTTTTTAAGGAAAACAGTTGCCTCAACATTGTCATAAGTTGAATACTATGCAAACTGCCATGAAAGGCCATTTTAAGCCCAACCAATAGCGGTATCCACTTTAATAAATGTCAGTAATATAGACATGACCTAACATGCAAATTAGCATGCCTGCCAGTCATCAGTGATTTCCATGCCCATTTCCCCTGTCAATCACTGCCAAAACACCCATAGGTGCGCAGAACTAAGCATGGGGTACTGTTCTAATATTTTACCAGGTATTGTACTTGGGAAGACTTGCAGCAGTTTTCTTGTTACAGTCACATCATGGCTACATTTTTGCACATCTGTACTATCACTGGTATCACTCTCATGAGATGCCGCAGGCAAATGAACATTGTTTATGTTTTGGAAACTGTCAATTTCTAGATGTAAAACATCACATTAGCCCAGTGCCTAAGTACACGTTTTTTGGTTATTCAATTCTTAACGACATCTTGTGTCATAAATCAAGGATAAAAATCTCCAAATACATTATTATGAAGGGAACAATATCTTTATTCAGCTTTGTAATA
The DNA here is from genome assembly GCF_019279795.1 of Protopterus annectens. Lineage (NCBI taxonomy): Eukaryota > Metazoa > Chordata > Ceratodontiformes > Protopteridae > Protopterus > Protopterus annectens. Next base: position 1,227,624,725 of record NC_056732.1, read on the forward strand.
TTTAAAATTACAAGAAAAAACAGTGCTGGTGATTGCTAAGGGTTACACGGAAGGGAAAATGTTTAATGGAGAAAAAAATCAATGACATCAGAGGTCGTTTAAGTATGAAAACTGGTAAGTGCCTTTGTTTTCTGTTAAGTGCAACATAAAATATTATTAAGAGTAAATGTCTGCAAACAAAATATGTTACATTAAAAAAAGGAAAAGAAGAAACCTAGTGCTTGCTGTGTAAGTAGCAGCTCATTAACTGACGGTGACAGCGACAGAAATAATGCCAAAACAAGGAACACAGTTTTAGAATGATTTACATTTTCATGTTTTTTATATGAAGACATTGATAGCTAGTAAGTGATCATCCTAAACATCAGTCAGCAAAGTACTAAACTGCACCTTCAAATGGCAAAATGTCATACCTACTATTCATCAATATTCCATATGAAAAATGCCACCTGCTGGCAAAAGCAGCTCATTGTACTGGGCTGCTGGGATGCAACCCCCCCCCAGCTAAAAAGTGGAAAAAAAGAAATGTGCTAATTCAGAAAGTCAATTTATTATTTTTAAATTAAAGATAAGTACAGATAAGTACACTCTTTGTAACTCATTTGCACTGTGCTGTATTTATATATTTGCTTTATTATTTATATTTTTGCTGTATTGTTTATGTCTTTTGTTGCCTGCATTGTGTTTTTTCTCACTGTAGCTCAGAAGCTAGCTTCAGGTGGGGGGTTGTTGAGCCAGCTCATATCCTAGCTGTTGTCTTTCTGTTGTGTTTCGGGTCCTGGGAACTCTGCACGCACAGAGATCCGAAAAAAAATCAGCTTTTTAAAATTACCACATTGTTTTGAAAGCAGTCTGGCATTAAGCTTCCTGATCATTGATCAGGTTTGATTCGCAGCATTTGGCTAGTCACTCAGTGAGTGATTCACTAGACTGCTGCATGATGCAGCGAGGAGCCCTTTCTATTGGCTCAGGCTGCTTCAGGGCCTGAGCCAAGAGAAGGAGGTAGTTAATGTGGAACAGGAAGCACAAGTGCGGTAACAGATATTTTTATTTATTTTAAAGTATTTTTTGGGGGGACACTATGGGTGCTACTGCTGGAATGTGGGAAGAAGGTAAATGTCACGCATCCCTCTCTAGTATAGATGACGAACAGGCAGGGTAGTTTGTTTATATGCTTTATTACATAGAAACACATCAGGATGCATAGAAGCATTGCAAAATATAAAAAAAACATTGACAGACTACACAGACATACATGCTTACATCTCAACAGCTTGCAACAAAATGGCAGTCTGTGAATTTGTGCAGAGCTGATAGATCTAAATTCTCCTGGCTGTGTGCAGAGTTGGAATCTATTCCCATATGATATTCCAAACAGAAAAGTACACTCTTTGCAACTCAATTTGCACTGTGCTGTATTTATATATTTGCTTTATTATTTATATATTTGCTGTATTGTTTCTGTCCTTTGTCGCCTGCACTATGTTTTTTCTCAGGGTAGCTCAGAAGCTAGTTTCAGGTGAGGGGTTGTTGAGCCAGCTCACATCCTAGCTGTTAGTCATTGACTGAGGTGTATTTTCTGTGTTGTAATTCCAGTACAGACTTAATTTCTGTGAATTTGTGCAGAGCTGATAGATCCAAATTCTCCTGGCTGTGTACAGAGTTGAAATCTATTCCCATCTGATATTCCAAACTGATAAGTATACGTCTTGCGACTCAATTTGCACTGTGCTAAATTTATATATTTGCTGTATTGTTTCTGTCCTTTGCTGTCTGCAGTGTGTTTTTTCTCAGGGTAGCTCAGAAGCTAGTTTCAGGTGTGTGTGTGTGTGGGGGGGGGTGGTTATTGAGCCAGCCCACATCCTAGCTGTTAGTCATTGCCTGAAGCACATTTTCTGTGTTGTAATTCCAGTATAGACTGCATTTCTGTGAATTTGTGCAGAGCTGATAGAGCTAATTTCTCCTGGCTGTGTGCAGAGTTAGAATCTATTCCCATCTGATATTCCAAACTGATAAGTACACTTTTTGCAACTCAATTTGCACTGTGATGTATTTATATATTTGCTTTATTATTTATATATTTGCTGTATTGTTTCTGTCCTTTGTTGTCTGCAACAGTCTGCATCTGTTTGTTCTGATTTCCTGTCAAGGAGTGTATAATATAACTGATTTAGATTTCCACCACCCCTCCCTATTGATATCTTCTTCTTATACTTGGTTGCTTTGCAGTTGCCCATCCCTACAGTAAATTTGATCTGGGACACTCCTCCCAGTCTTGTGTCATTTGCTCATTCTACCTAATACAGAGAGAACCTTTGAGAAGGCCAACCCACTTAGTTTCTTAGCCTTGAATTATCTTCTGCTCCTCCTTTCTCCCTTTCCACTTTACGTCAAAAAATATTCTAAGCTTGTTTCCTGCCTTTCCTGTAACTAGTGTAGTCCAAATATAGATTTGCTGTATCCAGGACTGTTTGCAAGCTTCTGAGCCCCGCAAGCCTTTCTGTGTTGGTAAGAAGACTTTTAGCTTATCAGTGGGAATGGAAAGCACTAGGTAGCCTATCTACCACAAGAGGAGTGGTCTCTGGTCCAGAAATTGTAGTTTATTAGCTGTTTGGGCAGTTTTTCCATCTCTTTCAATGTTCTGGTTTAAAAGCCTGCATTTGCACTTGTTTTCCACTTTTCCTGTAACTAGTCTAGTCCAGATACAGATTTTCTGTACCCAGGACTGTTTGTAAGCTTCTGAGCCCCCCAAGCTTTTCTGTGTTGGAGGGAAGCCTTCTACCTTACCAGTGGGAGTGGAAAGCACTAGGTAGCCTATCTACCACAAGAGGAGTGGTTTCTGGCTCAGAAATTGTAGTTTATTGGCCGTTTGGACAGTTTTTTCATCTTTTTCAACTTTCTGGTTTAAAAGCCTGCATTTGCACTTGTTTCCCACCTTTGCTGTAACTAGTCTAGTCCAGATACAGATTTGCTGTATCCAGGACTGTTTGTAAGCTTTTGAGCGTTGTCAAAGTCTGTGCTTCAATTTTTCCCTTAGATCTGCTAGTTCTCTCCTCTTCTGCACTTTTACTAGCTTATTAGTCTCACACATTACTAGACTTCTTGTAGCAATTATTGTAGCACACAAAAGTGCTACCAGAACTTAAAGTTGTACAAGGAAACAGATCCAGTACTTACTACTGTTAATGCCCACCCATATAGGCATGTCTAAAGGTCAGTTATCTGTGCTTTCTCCTATTAACCTGGTAAACTTGGATATTCTGAGGCAATGTAGCAACTGCCTCATGTACACTGGCAACACTCTCCACTTAACCTGCCGACACTCATACTTGTGAAAGATGCACTTATATATCCAAATTGGAAGCCACACACTTTCCAGCCAAGACTGGAAAAGCTGGTCAAAAGGAGAAGGTCAACACTTGCACCACACCACATGAAACACATAGCCCTCCAGAACACACACCAGCACTGCCTTCACATAAAAACACAAACCACACACCCACCTTTGTGGAGGCTCTCAATAAAAATCTACCCAAACAGCAGAGACCTCCAAGGCAGAAATGCATTCGACCACCACAACACAACACTAATCACAAGACACATAACTGTCTTAAACAGTGTACCACTCAACCACATCCCCAAAGGCAAAACAGCATGCCCAATGCGCTAATTATAGGTGACTCAATAGTGAGGCACACTGATATCCAACTCACAAGGTTGAATAAGGAGAAAGTAACAGTCAGCTGCATATCAGGTGCCAGGATCTGTCACATAACGCACGCACTCAGGTCCCCTCAACAACAGGTACAGATATGACACTGTGGGTGTGAATGACGTGAGACATACCTCCCTGGGCTACATGAAAAGAGACATGGAGGATCTCTCAGATTATGTAGCCCAGGCAGGTATGACCCTAGCCCTGAGCAGCATCCTACCACCACCCAGAATGATACCACAGTACAAGCAGAAATTGTATTGATTTCAACAACTGGCTAAGTTTCTGGTGTCATTCTAAGGGAATCCAGTATCTGTCTGCCTGGGATGATATGACTGACAGACCTCAATGCTTTGACAGAGATGGCCTGCATCTGTCACCCCTGGGCTTCTGGATACTGGACAAGGCTTTTGTCACCCCTATAGTGCCTTTTTTATGCGATGCTCCAAAGACCAAATTACCACAGTAACAGCTGCAAACAAATGCAATCTGAGGGTCATGCTGATCAATGCTAAAAGTCTAAACCTCATAATGCACTCACTTGAAGCACTCCTTAAAATGGAGAACATCGACATTTGTGCTGTAACAGAGACCTGGTCCAAGGCAGCAGAAAGCAGCCCAGCACTATCAGGCTATAACTCATTCCACACCTTTTGGCCCCAAAACTTGAACTGAAGCTCCAAAGATGATGGTGTTTCCATGTTTATAAAGGATGCGCACCAGACTGGAAGCACAACATAATGCATCTGAGATACTTCAGGTGCAGCTAATACTGGGTAAGACAGCGATTTGGGTCATAGCTTACTATAGGTTCCCAACTATGTCGCAAGACTCACACTCCTCATTCCTAAGCACCCTGGAGAATATTAGGGTCCAACCTAACACACTCATACTGGGTGACTTCAATTACCCCTCCATTAACTGGGAAACTACTCATGTACCAATATACTTGCCCAATGTTTCCTGGAATTCATTAATTTTGATGCCCTGGACCAGCTCATTCTAAGCCCCCACTAGAGGTAGCAACATCCTTGACCTGATCATTACTAACATGGGTGACTGTTGTTCTATGCCAATAGTCAACTCCTCCCTGGTTAGATCCGACCACAAACTAATCACCCTGGAAATCCACATCCCCCCACCACCACCCGCAAAGGTAACCACCATGAAAAACTTCTCCAAAGCTAACTTTGGGCTCCTAAATACAGAGGTGGCTAACTTCACGGCACCCATGCACATGGAGAATAGTTGCATAACCACCAAATTGTACACCAATGCACTATAAACCCTGAGAACTATTGCCCCATTAGCATGACAAGTTTGATATGCAAAGCTATGGAACACATCATGCCTGCTCAACTTGGTCAACTTCTTTGAATCAGTCACCAGAGCTGTGGATGAAGGCAAGGTGATTCATACAGCCTACCTTGATCTGGCCAAGGCCTTTGATACCATTACCTACTCAGGAATCATAGAAAAACTCAGTATGCTAGGCATCAACCCCTATATCACTAGGTGGGTTGCAAACTGGCTCACAGGTAGAACCAACAGTGTGAAAGTAGCTGACTCCAAGTTAGACTGCCATCCAGTCACGAGTGGAGTCCCACAGGGTTCAGTCCTGGGTCCTCTCCTGTTTGGTATCTACTTCTCTGAAGTCCAGGCCAACATGAGGGGACTCTGGCTGAGAAAGTTCACAGATGATTGCAAGTTGGGAGCTATTATTAACTCCCCAAGTGATGCTGACATCCTACAGAAAGGCCTCACTGAGACCAACTACTGGTGTCAGAGCCATGGCCTTAAGCTCAATGCCAAAAAATGTGTCATCATCCCCTTTGGGAAAAATCCATCTCCTATGAATTACCACATCAATGGTAGTCCACTGAACACAGAAGGTGTTATAAGAGATCTGGGAACACAGGTTGACAGAAACCTCTCTTTTGACCACCACATTGCCACTGTGGTCAGAAAGTCCTTCTATGTGGTGCATCTCATTACTAAGGGTTTTGCATCTAGGAAGAAAGAGGTCATTGTCTCCCTCTATTCTTCCCTCATTAGGCCAATCTTTGAATACAATGCGCCATTTGGCATGTACCTCACTAAATACCTGTAACAACTAGAGAGGCCACAAAAGTACCCCAAAAAGAGGATCCTAGGCCTTAAACATTTGTCCTATATGGACAGACTCAAAAAACTCCAACTATTCTCTGTCTCATATCGCCTACTTAGAGGTGATCTCTGCTTAACTTCCAAAGCCATGTCTGACCCAGCTCTGTTAGAAATGCTACATCTAAAGAAATCCCAATCCCTCCACACCACATGCTCCAGAGACCTTAACCTCATTACCACAATCAACAGAACATGCTGGAGGGACAAGTTCATAACCCAGAGACTGCCCATGCCATGGAAGAGACTAACCATACATGTCAAGCAGAGCACCTCACTGGCCCTCTTTAAGAGAAATCTTGATGAGTGGATGGGAAATAGAAAATTCATCCCATGGATCACTCCAGTGGCTTTACTCAACAGAGGCACTGGGAACTAAGGTCGGGTGGCACAATGCCAGGGTAATCCTATGGGCTAGGCTTGTAAAGGCTCCAGGGCCATTAGCCTAGTACACACCTATGAACCTATGTGTTCAGTATTTATACACTTGTGCAAGCCCCTAGAAATCTTCTTAAAGGCATACATACATATTGATCTACATCTTCTCTCTTAAGTAGATTGCCCACAATGAAATGACATTGGAATAAGACATACAATAATAAAGACATCAGAAACAAGCACAATGTTCATGTCCAAGTTGCCGTGTATCTGTAATATGGTCTGGAAATGCGACCTGATCTAGTAATATAGTAATCAGAACTGGATTTAGCAACAGGGACAGTCTTTGGTGAACAACTCATATCAGGAATTTTGGGATTAATCACAGTAACAGGGATATTTACTGCAATATCCTCTAGAACTGGAACACTGGATAACTCACTCTAACATAAAGAGTCTTTCTCACAGGTTAGGTGCCGTGATATAGACTTGGACACCAGGATCAGATGTTTCCAATTCCACCTAAACACTACTCCTTGCGAGACCACAATGTACAATCTCGGCTCTGGGCATACTCTTTTCATGACTCCAATCCGATCATAACCTTTGCATGTTTGTATTCTCACTATCTCTCCTTCATACAATGGACTGAGTGGTTTGCTGAACTTATCATAATAAGACTCTGGGTTAGAGGTGGCTTCTTTAACAGAAGGTGGCTTTCACTGATCTGTTATTCTTAACACTTGGAACCATTAGACTACTTCTGACCAGTAATGTGGTTCTGATTTGTCTCAACAGAAGTCTCCTGCAAGCAGGTGCAAGATCCAAGATGTTTACTCCAAATGAGGAATATTTCTGAGATTCAAGAGATTCATATGGAGCAGTGCCGCTTGAATGTTCTCTCTCTTCTTGAAAACCAATAAAGGATCTTAAAGCTCTACATTAGGTATTTTTGACTGCCTAGATGCCACCATATAGTTCTTAAGAATTTATTCACAGATGAGAAGCTCCAGGTGAATCAAAAAGCTATTCCAAACAAGGCTCCACCAGCAGACCTTTCCACCAATAAGACACATCAAATGAACAACTAGTATAGCCGGACAGCTAGTCCCATAATCTAAAACTACTCATGCCTCTCATGTTATAAATTAAATAAAGTAAAAATAAAGAACTAGACTAAACAAACCTTGCTCCTTAATAATAGCACATCAAAGCAGAGGGCCAGTGGAAAGCCTGATACACTGGAGTGGAAACAGTGCATGGACTCTGTTCACAAGACCTCCACCATACTGAATTTCTGCCCCGAGTTGGTCCTTATTCTCTTTTAGGCTTTCTAACCCTCCACAGGGGTAAGTGAAAATTTCTGAATTAGCTTCAGTTTGTTCCTCCCATTTCCAGAGGGGCCATTTCTCACTTAAACTAGGGCTGCACTACTTATGTTCTGACTCAAATTCAAGAAATTCAAGTGAAAATATCACTTATTATCTCATTTTGACTTCTAGTAACTGTTTCAAGCACTTTGAACTGCGCACATTCACCTGCCAAACCATTTCATTTTGTGGGTACTCAGGAACTACTTGTAACATGGATGAAGTCCCACTTCTTGGGTGAATATTTTGAATTGCTGGATAGTAAAACTGGAATACCATTGTAGAAATAACTTTAAAAGGACTACCACAAGGTTTGCAAAATGATGCTTCATCTTGGTAATGACAGTACCAGACGCTTAGATTAGAAGTGGGTCAAACTTGAACCAATTAGAATAACAGTCTACTAACATCAAGTAATGTTGACCATTCCATTCAAAATGTCAGTGGCTACTTCTCTCGACCAAGGTAGTTCAGGAATCTGGTTTAGCTTGAAGTGGTTCCCTTCTGTTGATGTGATTTTGTACTATTACATACAGAACAAGATAAAAAGTACTGTCTCAATGTCTTGTGATATAGAAGGCCAAAATACTAGTCACCTCTCACCCTTTTTTGGTAGAGTTGGTTCCTGGGTGGCCCTACAATGTAAGATAGCAATATACTCTGTTTTGCAAGGACTTTGGACCAAAGAGTTTTCTGACCTTTGCATAATGATAAGTCTAATACATTGTCAGACAAAATCTCATTTCTGTAAGGAAAAATACAGGATTTGCAACTTCTTGAGGTAAACTAGATTGCTTTGACGTGCCATCCATGACTGATATACTGGTTGAGCTTCTGTAGAACAGGATCTGAAGCTGCATGTTGATTTCTAAGCACATCAAGATGTTTTTTCTGAGAGAAAATGTCTCACTTCCATGACTTCAAAATTAAGTTGCTCATTCTCATGCCATTCAGGTGGTATTTCTGGGTGATCTGGATAAGAGTATCAACTAGATAAATAAGTTTGCCTTTTGTGGACAACATTGAAATTATACTTCTGCAATCTCAACATCATATGTTGCAATCTGGCTGAAGATGTATGTATAGAGCTTTCTCCCAAAAAACTAGAGGTTGGTGATCTGTTTCAGTCTGGCTATGTCTACCATGAACGTAATCATGGAAACTTCAAACATGCCAAAACACACTTGCTTAAGAGCTCTTTCTCTAACTGCCGGCGTGATACATGCACCATTTCCCAGTTAGAGTTCTGAATGCATAGGCAACTGAAAGTTGACCCTCTTGCAAGAATGACTGCATCAAGACCACAAATTTCAAGCATCACAGGAAAAGAGTGAACTGGTTTGTGAACATCATAGTAGGTGAGCGTTGGTGCGCCAGGACTGGCTACCCTCTGTTTCAGGCATCAAATGCTTTTTGGTGCTGTTCCAAATCCATGATCAGGGATACATCTTTGTGTGTCAACTCTTTAAGCTTGGAAGTGCTGCTAGTTGGCTTTATAGTTCAGAATGAACTTGCCTAGATAAGTTAACCCATGCCAAGAAAATGTGTTGAAATCGACTTGAACATTTTCTGGAGTTGGCATTTCAAGAATGGCTGTTTGCTTAGAGGGGTCTGGTCATATAAGTTTCCTGAATTGGTAAAGCCAAATGACCAACACTTGAAGTAACTTCTCATAACCTGAACTTGCACTTCATGGATTCATGGCCTTAAGATCTCCTTGACGCGCTCTCCTTTCTAGAACTTCTTCTTGAGGTTTCTGTGTCATGCCTCGGCCTCATCATTACTTCTTACTAAAAGATCATCCTACTATAATAGCACAGGGATACCCCAAATAAAAATGTAGCTCCATTGCATGCTAAAAGACTTTACTGGCAGAATTTATCCCAAATGGTATTCTCAAAAATCTGTAATTTTGCCAAAAGGAGCACAGAACTTATAGTTAGCAACAAGAATTTCTTGTCAAGCAGAATTTGCCACAAATGAACTCTTTGTATCTAAGACAGAAATAACAGTGGCATTAGGCATCAGTGCTGCAACTTCTTTTGATCAGGCATGCATTGGATGATGAGGTCTTTTCAGTGTTTTGCTCAAATCTCTTTGAATCACATACATTGTGTAAATATCATTTGAGCTTTTCTTATGAGCTGTACCACCATGCAGAAGATATACCCATTCAGTAGGTTCTATCAACTGGACAAATTACACCTTGTTGCACCATTTTTATCTAGCTCAGCTTTGACTCTGTTTCCGTATAGCTACTGTACCTTTCCAGGTTGGTCTGACAACTGGGATGACATCAAGAAACATCTTAACTTCATGAGGCTACATGACTGGGAAGCTTGCCTAGTTTATAACTTTGAAAAGATCAGCATACATAGACAAAAATATATTGGGTGAAATTAGATCGAGGTGGACTTTTAACTAACACATTACGATGGACTCTCTTTATTAAATGAAAGTAGTCCCATTTTCACAACTGTCTCTCCAAGGCCTTGATACTATTTCACATAGCCTGCTCCTATCCAAACTATCAGAACTTAATCTCTCCCACCTCCATAAATTGGTTCTCCAGTTATTTATCAAACAGACACCAAGCCGTAATATGGAAAAAGGCCACTTCCTCTTTCCTTACTACCCCCACTGGAGTTCCCCAAGGATCTATTCTTGGTCCTATCCTCTTTAATATATTTATAAATGACTTCCACAAATCCATCCCACTTGCAAACATCATCCAATATGCAGGCGATTCTACAATTATCTGCTCTGCCACCTCCCCTCTCTTCTCCAAAACTGACTCAGGAAGCTTTCTCAATTACTGAGCATTGGATGAAAATAAATCACTTGGCACTCAACACCTCCAAAACAAAACTAATGGTATTTACCCCCTCCAAATCTACTTCTTTTGACACAAACTCTTTCTCAATTACCAGCCAAAACAACTCACCCTTGGAACTGGTATCTGAAACCAAGCTACTAGGTGTTCTAATTGACAATCAACTTAAATTCAACTCCCATCTACAACTAAATATTAAGAAAACTCATCAAAAACTAGGTATGCTCTACCGTCAAAATCAGTATCTTACTAGTTCCTCCAAAACCACTCGCTTCCTCCTTTCTCATTCCTCTCTTCTCTACGGTGCTCCATTACTGACTAATCTTCAGTCCTCTCTAAAAGCCAGCTTTCCTCCTGTTATAACAAAATTGCCAAATTAAGCTAATAGCCATAGGTCCTCCACCCACCACTGTTCCTCTCTCCAAAAACTAAATTGGCTCGAACTACCTAATCATCTTAACTATATACAGCTGACTTTAGCTCATAAGCTTATTTTCAACCCCTCTCTTTGTCCCTCTCTGTCTTCTGCCTTCAAAATGCACCTTCCAAATAGAGTCTTAAGGTCTAACAATCAAAACCTACTAGAAGTCCATAAACCATCTCACCCCCCAGGTAAACACTTATTATCCTCTAACCTTTCCCGTCTCTGGAACTCACTCCCACCATCCATCCGTACCACCTCTAATCACTACCTATTCAAAAAATTTCTTCATTCACATCTTAGGTCCCAATGGGATTGTTCTTGCTCCCACCCCTCATAAATATATGTCATCCTACCTCCTGTATGCATTGAGGCTCAACTTTACCTAACAAAGCTTGTTTCCCTCTGAATTATTACACTGTAATGTAATGTTGTGCTCCTTCTCCAACACAACTCTGCTGTGTTATCACCTTATTGTCTCAGCTCACGTACATCACATTAATATTCATTTATTGTATTTTTGAATACTTCTTGACTTTTGAACTAAATGTTTTACCCACTACTTGTATAATTTAATAATAGTTAGCTATCTTGTGTATGTAACTCAGTTTTTATGTGCTGGAGCTTTTCTCCCCAGGACTCCATTGAAAACGGGTTCTTTTGGCCCAATGGACTATCCTGGTAAACCAACTGCAAATAAATAAATAAATAAATAATAAATAAACAGGGATATTTACTGCAATATCCTCTAGAACTGGAACACTGGATAACTCACTCTAACATAAAGAGTCTTTCTCACAGGTTAGGTGCCGTGATATAGACTTGGACACCAGCATCAGATGTTTCCAATTCCACCTAAACACTACTCCTTGCGAGACCACAATGTACAATCTCGGCTCTGGGCATACTCTTTTCATGACTCCAATCCGATCATAACCTTTGCATGTTTGTATTCTCACTATCTCTCCTTCATACAATGGACTGAGTGGTTTGCTGAACTTATCATAATAAGACTCTGGGTTAGGTGCTTCTTTAACAGAAGGGCTTTCACTGATCTGTTATTCTTAACACTTGGAACCAATAGACTACTTCTGACCAGTAATGTGGTTCTGATTTGTCTCAACAGAAGTCTCTGGGCAGGTGAACCAAGATGTTTATCATGAGGAATATTTCTGAGATTCAAGAGATTCATATGGAGCAGCGCTTGAATGTCTTCTTCTTGAAAACCAATAAAGGATCTTAAAGCTCTACATTAGGGTATTTTTGACTGCCTAGATGCCACCATAGTTCTTAAGAATTTATTCACAGATGAGAAGCTCCAGGTGAATCAAAAAGCTATTCCAAACAAGGCTCCACCAGCAGACCTTTCCACCAATAAAGACCATCAAATGAACAACTAGTATAGCCGGACAGCTAGTCCCATAATCTAAAACTACCTGCGCTCTCTCTCATGTTATAAATTAAATAAAGCAAAATAAAGAACTAGACTAAAACAAACCTTGCTCCCACAGTACATCAAAGCAGAGGGCCAGTGAAAGCCTGATACACTGGAGCAGTCACAGGACTCTGTTCACAAGACCTCCACCATACGACTGCCCCGAGTTGGTCCTTATTCTCTTTTAGGCTTAACCCTCCACAGGGGGTAAGTGAAAATTTCTGAATTAGCTAGTTTGTTCCTCCCATTTCCAGAGGGGCCATTTTCACGAACTAGGCTACTGCTTATGTTCTGACTCAAATTCAAGAAATTCATGAAAATATCACTATTATCTCATTTTGACTTCTCTAGTAACTGTTTCGCACTTTGAACTGCACATTCTGCCAAACCATTTCATTGTGGGTACTCAGAACTACTTGTAACATGGATGAAGTCCCACTCTTGGGTGAATATTTTGAATTGCTGGATAGTAAACTGAATACCATTGTAGAAATAACTTTGTGCGGACTACCATGTTCTGCAAAATGATGCTTCATCTTGGTAATGACAGTACCAGACGCTAGATTAGGAAGTGGGTCAAACTTGAACCAATTAGAATAACAGTCTACTAACATCAAGTAATGTTGACCATTCCATTCGAAAATGTCAGTGGCTACTTTCGACCAAGGTAGTTCAGGAATCTGGTTTAGCTGAAGTGGTTCCTTCTGTTGATGTGATTTTGTACTATTACATACAGAACAAGATAAAAGTACTGTCTCAATGTCTTGTGATATAGAAGGCCAAAATACTAGTCCTCTCACCCTTTTTTTGGTAGAGTTGGTTCCTGGGTGGCCACAATGTAAGATAGCAATATACTCTGGTTGCAAGGACTTTGGACCAAAGAGTTTTCGACCTTTCATAATGATACCATTGTCAGACAAAATCTCATTTCTGTAAGGAAAATAAGGTTGCACTTCTTGAGGTAAACTAAGGTTGCACTTCTTGAGGTAAACTAGATTGCTTTGACGGCCATCCATGACTGATATACTGGTTGAGCTTCTGTAGAACAGGATCTGAAGCTGCATGATTTCTAAGCACATCAAGATGTTTGGAAGAAAAATGTCTCACTTCCATGACTTCAAAATTAAGTTGCTCATTCTCATGCCATTCAGTGGTATTTCTGGGTGATCTGGATAAAGTATCAACTAGATAAATAAGTTTGCCTTTTGTGGACAACATTGAAATTATACTTCTGCAATCTCAACATCATATGTTGCAATCTGGCTGAAGATGTATGTATAGGCTTTCTCAAAAAACTAGAGGTTGGTGATCTGTTTCAGTCTGGCTATGTCTACCATGAACGTAATCATGGAACTTCAAACATGCAAACACAATTGCCAAGAGCTCTTTCTCTAACTGCGCATACTGCATTTCAGTTAGAGTTCTGAATGCATAGGCAACAAGTTGACCCTCTTGCAGAATGACTGCATCAAGACCAAATTTCGAAGCATCACAGGAAAGAGTAACTGGTTTGTGAACATCATAGTAGGTGAGCGTTGGTGGACTGGCAATTCTCTGTTTCAGGGCATCAAATGCTTTTTGGTGCTGTTCCAACCATGATCAGGATACATCTTTGTGTATCAACTCTTTAAGCAGTGCTGCTAGTTGGCTTATGTCTAGAATGAACTTGCCTAGATAGTTAACCATGCCAAGAAAATGTTGAACGACTTGAACATTTTCTGGAGTTGGCATTTCAAGAATGGCTGTTTGCTTAGAGGGGTCTGGTCATAAGCCTGAATTGGTAAATAAATGACCAACATAAGTAACTTCTCATAACCTGAACTTGCACTTCTGCGGATTCATCTTAAGATTCACTTGACGTGCTCTTTCTAGAACTTTCTTGAGGTTTCTGTCATGCTCGGCCTCATCATTACTTCTTACTAAAAGATCATCTACTATAATAGCACAGTGATACCCAATAAAAATGTGCTCCATTGCATGCTAAAAGACTTTACTGGCAGAATTTATCCCAAATGGCATTCTCAAAAATCTGTACTTGCCAAAAGGAGCACAGAACATAGTTAGCAACAAGAATTTCTTGTCAAGCAGAATTTGCCAAAATGAACTCTTTGTATCTAAGACAGAAATAACAGTGGCATTAGGCATCAGTGCTGCAACTTCTTTGATGGTATGCATTGGATGATGAGGTCTTTTCAGTGTTTTGCTCAAATCTCTTTGATCAATACATATTGTAATATCATTTGAGCTTTTCTTATGAGCTACCACCATGGAAGATACCCATTCAGTAGGTTCATCAACTGGACAAATTACACCTTGTTGCACCATTTTATCTAGCTCAGCTTTGACTCTGTTCTGCATAGCTACTGTACCTTTCCAGGTTGGTCTGACAACTGGGATGACATCTAAAACATCTAACTTCATGGAGTACATGACTGGAAGCTTGCCTAGTTTATCTTTGAAAAGATCAGCATACATAGACAAAATATACTGGGTGAAATTAGATCAGTGGACTTTTAAGCTAACATGATGGACTTCTTATTAAATGAAAGTAGTCCCATTTTACAACTGTCTCTGAGCCCTAATAATGACTGTATGTGCTTTTTGACCACATAAAATAATAAGCTGTAGCATCTCCCAGCACAGCAACATGAAAGTACTACTGAGCCCTCAGTCTGAATCTCTTCACCACTATAGGCAACAAGATTTGCACACTTTGCCAAATAAAGCTTCTCACCAGCACATACTCTAGCAAATGTTTCTGCAGACATAACATTGCACTTTGAACCTGTGTCAACTTTGAGCACTATCAGTTTTCCATTTATCCAAACAGTACAAAATACTTAATTATTTGCCCACAAATCTACTCCATTGTCCGTTTCATGAAGATCTAACACACCATCAATATAAAAAGTAGGGTCATGGCTTTCTAATTGATCAGCTTGTTTCTTTGAATGCTTCCCTTTAATAAAAGAATGTGTGCCTTTTGATTTACAAAACCTTTTGAAATGATTCCACTTATTACAACTGTGACATTGCTGACCAAAAGCCAGATATTTTTTTCTTTTTAGGCTCTTGACTTCCATCACAGTTATGACAGTTAGCAATGAAACTGGGTGGCGGCCCATTCTTTGAGTTTGCTGACTCACTCTTATACTTCACTGAGACTGTGCATACTCTGGAATTTGCCAGAAAGCTATGGGGTTTCCCCGGGACTGTTGCAGGTCTTCCCAAAGCTGTCATGTGCTTGGGCCTGTTTCTTTTAACCACATGCTGCATACTATCAACATTGGCTTTAGAAGTTACTGGACACATGTATCTCTGAGCTCATATATCTGACAAATCTCAATGGCCTTATTCAAAGTTAAGTCACTGTCACAAAGCAAAATCTTTCTCACAGCATCATCTTTAATACCATGCATAAGTCAGTCCTTTATCAACTCTTCCCTTTAGTCATCAAATCTGAACATTTTAGCCTTATTTCTCAAATCAGTTATATATGCTGCAAAAGTGTCACCAGGCTGTTGATCTCTTATATAAAATAAGTGTCTTTCCATTGTAACATTCATTTGGGGGTTACACATTTCTCTAAATTTACATTTTAAGCACTTGGGGTCCTCCCTTGACTCAGCCAGTACAACTATATGATGGGTTTCCCCCACTCCTGCAAAGACAGCAAGGACATACACAAATGAATGCTTCCTTTCTATGTCTTCTGAACCAGCTAAATTAAGCATAATAAATGCCTTTGTATGGTCATAGTTATCAGAAAATGCAGCCTGTATGAAAGTATTGTACTCTTGCTCAAACGCTCTTCAGTTCTCTGCAATATTATTGTCAAAGACAAGTGGTGCGGGTCTGCAAAAAACTTCTGCCATGCCCACAGATTATAACAAAACGCAATGCAAAATGGTCCTTGTAATTAATGTACAAACATGCACACACAGCCAGCACTTGTAATAACAGTCAAATGCAAAATAAACTCTTTGAAATACTGTTCTTTGTGAAATATGCTTTGACATGGATGTATTTTGTGAAATAACTGTACTGTAGTACTTCACAAACAAGCAAACACCATATTCTTCAGACAACTCAAATAGCATTGATTAATATGCAAAAGTAGTTCTGAGAAAAAAAATTGCAGTTGTTTCCCTTATTTTATTAATTTAATGCATTTTGGACTTTATTTCAAACATTTTCCATAGTTATTCTAATATTTCTATTAATATGTCACAGTTTTGGATATTTCTGTTACTTAGAAATTCATTTAGAGCATTCTGAATGCCTCATTTCAGATTTTGCAAATAAGAAATAGTTTGAGCAAGTTTTAATACCTGAAATTCATTTCTGACATGTTTTGTGAGTTATACGTGCAGTAGGGATGATTCACTCCTCTATATTCGTCCACCTTTAACTGAGTGCTTTTTCGGTCTCGAATCTTGATTTCTGGATCCCATTCTGACACCATGTCACTCGCCCCTCTCTAGTATAGATGATGAAAAGGCGGGATAGTTCATTTATATGCTTTATTACATAGAAATACATCAGGATGGATAGCAGCATTACAAAATATAAACTGATTGATTAACTGACAGACTATACAGGCATACACGCTTACATCTCAACAGCTTACTACAAAATGGCAGTCAGGTCCACACATGCTCAGTATTTATCACTTGAGCATGCCCCTAGAAAGCTTCTTAAAGGCATACATACATATTGATCTACAGTAAGTATTTAAAATGTGTGTGTGTGTGTGTGTGTGTGTGTGTGTGTGTGTGTGTGTGTGTGTGTGTGTGTGTGTGTGTGTGTATGTGCATTTGTGTGTGTGTGAGAGAGCAAGAGAGGGAGAGAGACAATGTGCATACATGGAGAGACTGCTAAAAGGATTACTGGTGGAAATTATTCATTTTGGTGTCATTGAGGTGCTTTTACAGCCATTGACAAACTACTGAAGGGGTTGTTGAGGTAAAGCTTTCCTTTTGGTGCTTGTGCATACATGGCAAATGGCTGAAGGGATTGGTGATTGAGTTGTTTCATTTTAGTGCTTGTGTAGATATGGACAAAGTACTTAAGGGATCATTGGGAGAAATGTTTCATCTGGTATCAGTGAAGTGCTTGTGCAGACATGGACAAACTACACGGTTGTAGGGAGAAATGTTTCGTTTTGATGTCATTGAAGGGTTTGTACAGAAATGGATATACTACTAAAAAGGTTGTTGGGAAAATGCTTCATTCTGGTGTTAGTGAAGTGCTTGTGCATACATTGATATAATACTGAAGGGGTCGCTGTGGTAAATGATTTATTTTAGTGCTTGCGCATGTATTGATGTAGTACTGAAGGTGTTCCTGGGTAAAATGTTTTATTTTGGTGCTTGTGCGTATATGGACAAATTACTGATGGGATTGTAGGAGGAAATTTTCATTTTCATGTCACTGAGAGAGCTTGTGCATACATGGACAAACTAATGGAAGGATCAATGGGGAAATTGTGTCATTTACTGCTTGTGCATACATGAACAAACTAATGAAGGGATCAATGGGAAAATGGTGTTATTTACTGCTTGTGCATACATGGACAAACTAATGGCGGGATCAATGGGAAAATGGTGCCAATTACTGCTTGTGCATACATGGACAAACTAATGAAGGGAGCAATGGGGAAATGGTGTCATTTACTGCTTGTGCATACATGGTTAAAGTACTGAAGAGATCCATATGGAAATAATTGATGAGCACATCTGTGTACAGGGGAGGAATAAAATAAATCATTTTGTCCAATTGTTCCTATTTTTATTTTATTTTATCACATCTGCTGTCTAAGTTACATTAAGTCAACAAAGTTGCCTTTAATTATTGGATGTAGGGATTGTCTGTGGATAAAGTGACTGACACTCTTGTTGTTTGTTTAAAATAAGCATTTATTCTGGCTTTGCAAAAGTAATATACATATTTTTTTTCATTTTCTGTTACAGTCAAGCATCAGCATTGCACTCAACAAGTAGCTGTCTGTGGTGGTCTGGAAAGGATGTATGTTTGTGTGATAACAACTGATCACTGGCAGAGTGTTGCAGTGAGTCATTTTGTCATATAACAACTCTTGTTCCCCTGTTGAGTTTTTGGCTGCTTAGTCCTTCTATGGGAAGTCCTTTTTTCTTTGTGGATTTTATCCAGGTGCTTTGATTAATGACAATCTTTTCAGAGTGGTAGGAAGTGAGGCACTATTCCCACAAAGCCCGAATATATTATATGTCCTTACTCATGTTTTTTTTTTTAATTCAAGCCATCAGCATCAAGTCAAAAGTTAGCAAAAAAAAAAAAAATCTAAGATGCACTTCATTACATCTACAAATCTGTGACTTCTGTGGTCCTAGCAGACCCTCATTTTAATTCAATTACTTCCTGCAGACTTAAATTACAGTAGATTCTTGGCAAGTTACAATGTGTTAAATGCACTGGGGACAGTAAAAATTAAGAAGAGGGATGACAAGGCAAGAAAGAAGCAATCTGTCTGGGTGGTATGACTCCTGTATGAGGAGAAAACAGAAGAAGGCAGTGGGGGAGTGCACGATACACTAGTGGGGAACGGGGACCCACAAAGTGTTGATTACAAGTAGACATTTAAGGTATATATAGTCACTAAGGTGGCTGTAATGAGTTGGGTTGTACTAAAGCAGTCTGTGCATGAAAGTGAATGATCACATCTGTTTGATCATAGGTAACCTATGACCTGCTGTAATACAGCCCCGCCCTACTCTATTTGGCTCCACACACTCAGCTGCTTCATGCAGCCAGCTTGCTTTGATGTCACCAGCCTCCATTGCCCGCTGGTAAAGCGATGTGATGCACGCATATCTATAATTCAAAATAATAAATATATGTACTTATTTTTGCTGAACAACACAGATTTTAGATAAAATGCTTAGTCAGCATTGACGATGGTCAAATCTTTCAGGAAAGACAGAAGGCATAAACCATTGTCAGATGGTGCTTAAAAAGATATGAAAAATTAAAATGGAATTTACAAGCTAAGATTTCAGCATACATGTTTGTCTGGGGTTAAAATATTGGAATAAGAGCTTCGCCGTCACTTCAAAAATATCCAAATACACAAGTAAAGGGTAAATCTAGAAATTAATAAAATGCAGTCCTGGGTTGCCTTCAGAAATAATAACATTTATAAACATGTAGCACAGCTTTCACTACACAATTTGGATAAATAGAAATCAAAATCTGTTCTTGGGACCTTATTGACATTTGTATGAGCTGGATATCATTTTCTTTCTCAGTGTTAGTAGAGACCAGAGTGTTTTGACTAAGCTTATGTCTTTCTGTGTAATTGTAGGATTATTTAGTATACTGGCACATGTCTCTGGTCTGTCTTAGCATAATTAGGTATTGTTTAGGTAGGTTCAATATTGTTCTCAGCTCTGTGAGGGATTGATTCCTATAAGAATAAAGGTCTAACACCGTCAGCTACCTTAACAATGGGTATGGTTTTAAGTTTAAAATTGTATCATTAATCTTAAGATTAGGATTCATATGTAGAGGTTGCATTATAATAAAGGCATTATATAAATTCAGTGAGTTAAGAAGTTTTTGCAGTGGCTTAATTTTGTCACCTAGTGTTTTATGTAACTTCAGGTTCTTAAAACTATTTTGTCCAAGAGAGCCTGGGGATTTATGTTTAATGATTTAACATAATTATAATATAGAGTTGCTACTGCAGTGGTGGTGCTGCGGTAGTGTTGTTGCCTCACAGTTAGACGTTGCACGTTCGATTCTCAGAGCTTCTTCTGTGTGTCAACATGCATGAATGGGCATTCCTTCGCTGAAGGTTGTGCGTTAGGTCCGGCAAGCCAGCATGTAAAACTCTACTGCCAATCATCAGCGGACCGGATTTCCACTGTGGCGACCCCTAACCGGGAAAAGCTGAAAGACAGTTATAATATAGAGTTGCTATTACATGTTCCCCCTATGAAGCTAAAGAAACAACAGGAACAAATATTAATTACACTGTTCACACATAAAATATTATATTACACTGAACTGGAAAGACAGAACTCTGCTGTCTTGGAATGGATTCAGACAGGAACAAATATTAATTACACTGTTCACACATAAAATATTATATTACACTGAACTGGAAAGACAGAACGCTGCTGTCTTGGAATGGATTCAGACAAATAGCTATTAAATACATGACAACACACAGATTCTTAATACATACTCAAAAAAGAAACAAACATTTTGTTGATTTTTGGAACTCACTAATGGATCATATCTGGAGATAATATGCACTGACTCCTAATAATTTCTAACTATTAAATCATAAAACTGTATTTTTTTCTTCATCCTATCCCCCACCCTACCATTTTCTTTATAGCCACAAAAATTTTGTGCTTCGTGATATAACCAGCAGAATCTTCTACTTTCCCAATAGTAATCACTACATATAAAGTACAATCACAATGACATCATATTTGTTGTATTTTACTGGGAAGAAGTACATATGTATATATGTATATCGTTTATGGAACAATTAAATATTATTCTCAGCTTTTTGCTAATCATATGTGATAACATCAACCTGTCATTCTATTACATTTCATTGTACTTAACACCATCTACCTATATTTGTTCTTCTAGTTTGAAATGTTTGTTCTTGGTATTGAACTCAATGGAAATTTCATTTAAGGAAAGTCAATAAACTGTAAAAAAAAGAAACCAAAATCTGACACCTTGATTATAGCTTCAAAAATGAAACAGAAGTAAAAATTGAAAAGTGGACTCATCCCAAACAAAGAGGAATATACAAGACTCTTGGACTGCACTGGAACTGTGATGTCAGGAATAAGGGAAGAGAATGAGCAACAGGAAGTTTTGCAATAGAGTTCACAATAAATATTGAGGGCCAGGTATATTCACTTCAGAAAGAACATGTGGTTTTGGATGACCGTGCATCAATTTGCAGCAGAAGAAAAATGCATATAAAAAAATGTGCTTAAACTTGTTTCTTTACTAATAATACACATTTCTGCTTTCCCACAGGAAGCAGAATAAAATTATATTGGGTTTTATTGAAATATATCTTAAAATAAGTAAGTCCTAAGGGATGTTTGGAATGGGAACTGAATGACCTAGCAAATCATTGGTTCAAAATCAAAGCAGGGAGCTCCAAAGCTATAAATCTTTAATTACTGTCTTATGAACACTATAAAAGGATGTAAAGATTCCGCTAGTTATTGATGTTGAATTCTGTATATTGACACACCTACTATGCAGTCATGAACTCAGGTCACACACATTTGATGTGTAGGTGCTTCTGTTTTTTTTTAATAATGCCAGAGCTTTCAAGAACCAGTACTCAATAATATTCTGAATAAATGCTTAATTAGCTGATAGTGAGGTTTTCACACTTTTGGGTGATATGTCCTGTTAGGACTGATGACCCACAGTAAATGGTGATTCCTGTTTTGTTTGTTTCAGTGGCTGGACTGTGTTATATATTGAGTATTCTTCCTTACAGGGTTCCCTGGAGAATCCAGACTGCATTCAATTATATTGTCCTATCTTAAGTTACCTTTTATACTATGTATTATTGAGTTTCCCCTTATTGTTGAGATACATGTAATTTCATGTTTAATGTAATGTACCTTTCCAAGTCATTTTCAATTAATGTAGTGCAAACTTCATTACAGATTGAATTATGGAACAAGTATTGACTTACAGCCTGTTATGAATCAATATATTCCTGCAATAGGCTGGAGGAAAATATGCATGTAAATCACAAACATCTTGGCCAGTATGACTCTGTTTAATCCAGAAGTTACCCACAAGGACCTAAACTATCATGGCTGTCACTAAGGCATGACTCAAGACTTATCTTCTTTTTGCTTGTTCCATGCCATTGAAAACTCAAACATCAAGCAGGGCTATAATCATTAAAAAGTGCTTCTTTTCCTGCTTCTTTTACCCTTTATACCCATGAGCAGTCTGGCAGTTAGCACAGGGGACTTAAGCTCTGACTTTCATGCCAACCTTCACACACAAGACACAATTTAGTTTGGCTTTGTCGAGGGAAGGTCATGCCTATTAAACCTGGTGGACTTCTTTCAGAAGATCACCAAGGCAATGGATGAGGAGAAAATGGTGAATACCATCTATCTGGACCTGGCTAAGGCATTCGATACAATACCCCACTCTGGATTAGTTGACAAACTCACTGAACTGGGCATAAACCCCCTACATAACTCACTGGATTGCCAGCTGGCTTACAGACAGTATCCAAGAAGTCAGATTGGTGATAACACCTCCACTACGAGACTGGTCACCAGTAGGGTACCTGAGGGCTCTGTGCTGAGGCTGTTCTTTGACATCTACTTATCAGGAGTGAAGGCTAATGTCAAGGGCCATTGGCTGACTGAGTTTACAGATGACTGCAAATTGGGAGCTATCATAGATTTCCACCATGACAAAATCATCTTACAAGAGAGTCTAACACAGGCAAATGATTGGTGACAAAGTCATGGACTGAAGCTCAATGCCAAGAAATGCATTATAATGTCTTTTGAGAAAACTGCCTCCCAGGCTAGCTACTCCATTGAGAAGACACCAGTAAGACTTGACCTGGTAGTCAGGGATCTGGTAACATATGTAGACAATTATGTGGCCTTCAACCAGCATGAGGCCAAGGTAGTAAGAAGAACACTCTATGTTGTCTGACTTATAAGTAAGGACATGGCATCCAGGTCCAAAGAAATCATAGCACCTCTTTATTTGACCCATATCAGACCATCAATGTCTACTTCATCATGCTCCTAATTCCTGACCAGACATATGCAACAACTGGAATGCTCACAAAGGTTCCTTAACAGGAGAAGCCTGTCTCTACACTCAGTCGCCTACAGGTTACTGAGAGGCAGTCTATGCCTGGCATCCAAGGCATCCACAGATCCAGCTCTGATGGACCTTTTGTACATCTGCAAAACAATCAGAATAGAACCACTAGATTCAAGGATTTCAATTTTGCTTAGGATGTAAATAAAACATGTTGGTGAGACAGATTTTGTCTCAAAGGATCCCCTGCTCTGAAACAGAGTCCATCCCTAATCACATTTTAGTGTTACCTTGATCAATGTATGGAAATAGAAAATCATCCTGGCTCTGACCCCCATGTCTCTGATTGACAGAGGCAGTCTGTAATGCCCAAACTAACACCCCCCCATAACCTCTAGGAACTTCCTAACTAATGAATCCTTTCCTAATAAACGTCCATGATACACAGGGACATAACTGGGTTAGATTGCATGGCTAGGCTTATAAAGTCCCTGGTGGTTGTTAGCCTAGCATATACGTATGAACCTATGAACCTAAGGGCACAGTGATTGAATATCTCCACCTTTATTTGTCTACTGTGTGACCTTAAGCAAGTCACTAAATCAGTGCTTAGGGGCAATTGGGAGTATGGGCTAGGCTCCAGTGGTCCATGCCTAGTAACGACCTATGAACAGTCAAACCCACTTCCTGTCACCTTTAAGCCTTCCTCAGAGAGCTGGGTCATACCTCTCAACTGTCCAGATTTTCACAGAATGTCCAGATTTTTGCCTCTTATTTTTGGTCTGTTCCTCATAAAACTTGTGGTTTTCTGGTATTCGTTGAGGATTTAAGTCATGTAATAATACTAAATAATGACAAACAGATTGACTTTCAGACTTTATATCCTTCAGAAAATATATAATGAATCCAAATCTGTCATTCTATCAACTTTTTAAGTTTATTGGAGAAATATGAATCTGTCCCTATTTTCGGCCCTTTGTCCCCCCCCATTTTTTCTGGCTTTCTCCAGATTTTTTGCAATATCAGGTTGAGAGGTATGAGCTGGACTGAGGTGTCATCATCAGGCAGTCATGAAGAGACTTTACTCACCCATACTAAGACTACTCCTTATGGACTAACCATGCTCACCAAACAATCTGAAGGTCTGTCTGCAGCCTTCCTGATTGAGCTACTCTTTTTTTTCAGACACCTTTATTGAATTATCACTTGTGACATAAATAAATTTAAATTCATATAAAAGTAATCAAACTATATTAACATAACAAACATTATACTTGACATATAATGCTATATATCATATAACCTAAGTAATATTACATAAATTATTCAATTCCTGCTGTTATTAAACAAGAAACATCTTCATTACACCATCACTTACCACACAGGCAATTCTACATTTATATAAATGAAAACAAACCACACCAACACAATCCTATTGTTCAAGGTGGCTATTAAGAGTCTATATCAGTTATTCAAACTCACTAATCATCAAACACCTATTAATTGACCTCTTTTTGTCAAAGTTAACCATCAGTGAATGGACTTTTCATTGAAACTTTTCCCAGAAATAACCAGTGGGAAGCCAAATTAGCGACCATAAAAAAAAAAAAAAAAAAAAAAAAAAAAAATGAAAACCTTCCCAGGTGGGGAGGGGGTTATGCCCCCCAACACCTCCCCTAACTAAATATACCAACTCTGAGATCACACTACAGTGGGGAAAAGGCAAATTCCAGATGGTGGCCTACCACTGGTTTTCCCTGGTAGACATTTTGATGAAAAGTCCATTCGCTGATGTGTAACTTTGACAAAAAGGGGTTGATGAATAGGTGTTTGATTATTAGGGTTTCGACTAACTGACGTAGACCCAGATATTAATTGCCCCCGGCCAAGGAAATGCATGGCAATCCTATCTTTAAGCTTAAAACTGCATGAGTCATTCATATAAAGGGGTGGGGCATTTCTTTCTTTCTTGTAACCTAACCCCCTCCTACCAGCAGCTTACATACTTGGGAACTCAAACAGTGCTGGACCTGCCACCATACATTCTTCTGTACAAGTGCATGCATTTTGGCAGCAGTGCTAGTGCTGTTTGGTAAAAATGTGCTCCCACTCTGACTTCAGTCTTACAAGTCAAAACTAGCATTGCAAATAAGGTATTCAACCTGCATTCCAGCATTGGCTACTCAGTCCTAGCATTCTGTTTCTGAGCCATCCAATGCCTGGACCTCTATATGAACCTGAGTCATCAGGGTCACAGTCAAGGCTTTATGTGTCTCTGCCATGGTGTCAGCTAAAAATTACTACAGTGCTTTGTAAACGGATACTGTGGCAGTATCCATATCTGTCACGTAAATGGTTTCTATCCTTTTTGATTTCATTGCATCCCTACATGGGTCTATATGTCTGTGTCTATGTCTATTTAAAATTTGCTGTTCGATGAAGAGCTGCTTCGACAAATAGGGGTTCGAAGAACGGCTATTCACTGAATAGACATTCGATGAAGTGCTATAAACCCATCCCTACATTTAGGAGTACGATTGCATATTCTCCATGATTGAATTATTATTTGCTAGACCATTATCAATCTACATTGAATGCACTGCTTTATCTTTTAAAGGTTTACATTAAGGGAAAACGTTTCTCTTGGGGGGACATGTTCAGTATTGATTATTTAGGATATTTCGACAGGTAGATAGATATATCTCATCTTTGTAATGGACAGCCCATCACCACTACCTTCATTTTTTTGTTCCTTTACTTGACAGGGCTTTTTCTTCTAGGCTGGATTACTTACTAAGTAAGAGTGCATTCTCAAATTTTCTTTCAGATTATTGCCCTGTCTACTTTGCATGGTCCTCCAAAAATGAACCCAAACCAATGCACTTTAAAATGCATTTAACAAACATTCCATTTTTGCTGTATTCCCTTTCTGATTGAATGATCTTATTATGTTATGACAAGCTGGGCATAGCAGCCTCATGGTGCATATTGATTTTGTTGCAAATCAATTCCCTGCCACCTTTTAAACTATTCATATTTAGGGTACCTGATTTCCTTTGATGACCTGTTATTTGACATGCATTTCTTGACAAAAGTAACAAAAAAAAAAAAATAGGCAGGGCTGTCAGTCATGTACTTCAGGAAAGTGAGGAAAGTCTATTATGTCAAGTGTAGAGAAGAAGTGAGTATGTCTAAAAACTGGGAAGGGAGTACCTGTATCAGCAATTTCCCTGGTGCATTGTCTCTTCTCCCACCTCTGGCGATAACTGCTGTTTCCTTGCTGCGATATCCTCCCCACCCCCGGCGATAACTGCTATTTCCTTGCTGCTATGTCCTCTTCTCCCACCTCTAGTGAAAACTGCTGTTTCCTTGGTGAGATGTCCTCTTCATGTAATGCCCTCTTCTCCCACCTCTAACAAAAACTGCTGTTTCCTTGGTGAGATGTCCTCTTCATGTAATGCCCTCTTCTCCCACCTCTAACAAAAACTACTGTTTCCTTGGTGAGATGTCCTCTTCATTTAATGCCCTCTTCTCCCACCTCTAACAAAAACTACTGTTTCCTTGGTGAGATGTCCTCTTCATGTAATGCCCTCTTTTCCCACCTCTAACAAAAACTACTGTTTCCTTGGTGAGATGTCCTCTTCATGTAATGCCCTCTTCTCCCACCTCTAACAAAAACTACTGTTTCCTTGGTGAGATGTCCTCTTCATTTAATGCCCTCTTCTCCCACTTCTAGCAATAAGTGCTGTTTCTTTGGTGAGATGTCCTCTTCATTTAATGTCCTCTTCTCCCACCTCTAGCAATAAGTGCTGTTTCCTTGGTGCTAAGCCCTCCACTCCCACCTCTAGTGATAACTAACACTTGAATCTGAATCATCTTCTTGGGTAAACATTCACATAGTGATTCCACTGACATGGACTTTAGTGATGCCATTTCAGTGGCTACAGCAATGTCTCTTTCTGACTTATTTACATGCTTAACCCACCCACCTACTGCATGATTTCACTACTATGGCTGCTTACTATTCTCATTTATGTTGCTTATGTCTGCTATTGTGTACAAATACTTGCAAGTCAAACTAATATCAATTCCTGCCTTCCATTCAAAGAAATCCTTGTGTAAATTTGTGCATTACATACTTTCCTCTGGATAGCCTTTTCAGTCTTGAACCTTATCCATTAGGACTGACAGTTACAATAATCTCTTAAGTGGTAGTAAATGTCTTTCCTCTCCCTTCTCCCCACTCTGCTGAGTTGATCCTAGATTACTGCTAATGTTTCTGTGCTGTGCACGGTTAGTCTCTTTCTGGAGGTAGCTTGCTCTGTTTTGTTCTCCAAATTCCTATCTGTCAGTCAGCTGGAAATCCAGTGGGTAACATAGGCACTTATTCCCAGTTTATTTAGCTCTTCTACTATGCCCAAGTGAGGAATTGTGTGAAAAGCCTTGACCAAGTGAAGCTATGTGATGTGTATCATTTTGTCTTCATCCATTGCTTTGGTGACCTATTCAAAGAAGTCCACCAGGCTGAGAAAATATGACCTGCCCTTGACGAATCCAAACTGAGACAAGTGTAGTGTTTGAAGGTTCTCTGTCTTTATTGATTAGTTCTGATTATGTCTTTTCATGGCTTTTCATGTGAGGCTGCTCATACGTATGGGTCTCTAGCTGTCTGGGTCTATGAAAAGTCCTCCTTTATGCAGGGATTGACTGTAGCTGTTCTCCATTTGCTTGGTACAAAACTTGTATGGTGGCTGGACAGTGTTGTAAGGGTGAGGAGTTAGTTAAATCATGCCTCATACTATTTAAGATGCATCCAGGGATATTGTGAGGACCCATTGATGTAGTATTTTTAGCTTTTGATGGCACTTTCAGGACTTGGTCTTGTGTGATAGCTGAAGGTTAGTTGGTTTCATGTATATCTTGTGGGATAGACAGAGGGGAGAAAGGGGTTAAGTATGAGTTGAATTTTATTGACTAGCTATATCTTCAACCTCATTGTAGGCAACATTGTTCATAATCAACTCAGCCCTGTTCTGAGTTGTGCTTTTAAGATTATGAACGTAATTTAAAAAAGCCTTATGACTGTCTTTGCCTTTGGTGACTATTTTAGCCTTAAACATGGCTTTGGCTGTTATTGAGCTCCTGAGTTGTTTGCTTATTTCAGTGATAAGGGGTATATTATTTCAAGAATTACTCCTCTTACTTTTGGTCAAAATTCCATTCCTTTTATTGCAAAGCATGGGAAAAGTGTTGATATCATAGTTCTGCCAAGCAGGGTTGTTTCTGGGGTTTGTCCTGTAGTTGTTCCTAGAGGATATAACTGCATCTAGGCAACTGTTTACATGCTGCTTTAGTATGCTAGTATACAGTTCTATATATTCAGCAGAGTTAACTGGGTTATGTGGGGATTAGAAGCTTGCCAGGAGTAAGTAGATAATTTTAGTGAAATTTCTAAAGGTACTATGGCTGGAAGGGGTCCCTGATATCAACTTTATTTCAAAGTAGATGGCTTTATGGTCAGACATCAGAAGTGACAATGATATGCAATGGATGGTGCAACATGACTCCATATTAGATAGGACAAGATCCAAAATATTGTCTCCCCTAGTAGGTAGTCAGACAAAAACACTTACAAATTGAAAACACTCTTAATGACAATTACCCATTTACTTCCAATGAAGAATAGCTGAAATGTTCCCTTTGTGAAGTCCTCCCTGCCAGTACAATGCCCTGCATTCATCAGCATGAAACAGTTGATCGGAACAAATTATTTGCAACAGATTCTGCAAAATGAACCTGAGAATAGCATCTCTGTGGACATTAACTGTAGAAGATGCCCTAGATTATACATGCATTTGCTTGCTGAGAGCTGAGGACAGTACAACAGAAACCAGTAAAAAATGTTGAAATAAGTCTAATCTGCTATCCACACCAGAGGTGTCACCACCTTGATTCACATTAAGGCACTAGTCCAGTTCAGAGACGGAAGATAATCAGACTGCAGCCAATATTTAAGGTCCTGAAGAAGTGAGCCCTGTTGAGCTATGCTGAGTCATGCTGAGTCATGCCAAAGCTGCTGGGATGATTGATTAATGCTGACTGACTATGCACAGGTTGTGAAAACCTTTCTGTTAAAAACATCAGTCTAGTGGTAAAAAGTACAGTTTTGTACCTACCATAAATGTAGATGTTCGAAGATCCACATTGCTGCAGTCCTTATATATGGGTAGTCCGCTGTCCTCGGTCGGCCCGAATACCAAAGTATTAGGCTGACGTCGGTCAAGGTGCTTAAAACTGACATCAGGACGTCAGGGTACAAAAGCGCATGACCAACGTCATTTCCTCAGTCTTTTCTTGCCCCAGATGTCAGAAGGCCCTAACAAGAAAGGCCAAAGCCAAAAACCAGCAAAACCTAACCAACCACCCGTGCACTAACCATATTTACAATATGTACAACACAAATCATACCACTACCTACAACAACAGAGGGGAAGGAGGGAGGGTAAATTGGACTGCAGCAATGTGGATCTTCGAACATCTACATTTATGGTAGGTACAAAACTGTACTATGTTCTTCATCTCACATTGCTGCAGTCCTTACATATGGGTAGAATCCCAAAGCAGAGGTAAGGGAGGATGGCAACACTATAAAGCATTAGGAGCTGCCAACATGCCCTGTAAAATTGCAGTGGCAAATCCAGCCCTAGATTTAGAGTAAAGTGGAAGGTGGTAATGCTTAGAGAAAGTATGCACTGAACTCCACGTAGCTGCCTCCAAAATATCTTTAGTAGCCACCCCCCTTTAAAAAGCTGTAGAAGTGGCAGTAGCCCTAGTGGAATGAGGCCTAATCCCAGCTGGAATCTCCTTACCATGATGGGAATAACAGAAAGCAATACAAAAAGCAATCCACTTAGAAATAGTTTGTTTTGAAACAGGTTTGCCCTGAGAACCCAAAGCAAAAGAAACAAACAACTGCTGAGACTGCCTGAACCCTTTAGTTCTGCTCAAATAATATCGCAACTGTCTGTGTATATCCAAAGTGTGCAAAATCCTTTCCCCTTTATTTTGGGGGTTTGCATAAAAGTAGGCAAATGAATAGTTTGGTTTAAAGCCACACTAGAAACCACTTTAGGCATAAAAGAAGGGTTAGTACGAAAGACACCCTATCCTTGTGGAAAATTAAGAAAGGCTCAACTGCCATAAGGGCCTGTAATTCAGAAACCCTTCTCGCAGAGGTAATGGCCAACAAAAAAGCAGTCTTCCATGATAAATATTTCAACTCTGCCGATGCTGCAGGCTCAAAAGGTTGTAGAGTGAGTTTCTCCAACACAAAATTGAGATCCCAAGCAGGAATAGGAGCTCTACGTGGGGTCTTATATTCTTTGCCCCTCTAAGGAATTGCTTAAACAAAGGCTGAGAAAATAAAGGTGGGTCACAGTCATAGTGAGCCGAAATTGCTGCAGCATGAACCTTTATAGAGGAGAAGGACAAACCTTTGTCCAATAACTCAGTAAGATATTGAAGAGCAACACTTAAATTAGGTTTAGAAACATCAAAGTGCTTAGTTGTACTCCAAAACAAAAATCTCCTCCATTTATCTGCGTAAACTTTCCTTGTACTAGGTCTTCTGGCCTCCAAAATAACATTCAAAACTTGTTGTGGAAGCTGAGACCCTCCAGGGTTTAAAACAGAATATGCCAAGCTGTCAGATGTAGAGAATGAAGTTTGACATTGAGTAAATGACTGTTCTCCTGAGACAGTAGGTGAGGAATCGAAGGCAAAGGCCATGGAGGCTCCTGTACCAGACTTCTCAGTAATGGGTACCAGTGCTGTCGAGGCCAATCTGGAGCTATTAAAATCATGTTTGGCTTGTCCTGTCTGACCTTCAGCAGTACCTTTGGGAGGAGAGGCAGAGGTGGAAAGGCATACATGTGAAGATTGTTCCAGCTGAATGAGAGAGCATCCACTTTCCAAGCTGTGGGATGAAACCTTTTTGTGCAAAACTTTGGCAGCTGGTAATTTTGTGGAGAAGCGAACAGATCTATGTCTGGAGTTCCCCATAACACTGTCAATCTCTGAAATACATGAGGATCCAATTTCCACTCGTGGGGATCCATAATCTGTCTGCTCAACACATCTGCTAAGGAGTTCTGTGCTCCTGGCAGAAACCTTGCCTGAAGATTTAGCTGTAAACTGAGAGCAGTCTGCCACAAAATCATTGCTTGTCTGCATAGAGGATAAGAATGCGTTCCCCCTTGCTTGTTGATGTACCACATGACAGTTGTGTTGTCTGTTTGAATCAACACCTGCCCTGGAAGAAGTAAATCCTTGAAAGCTATCAATGCAAATTGGACTGCTAACATCTCCTTCAAGTTGATATGTAGATGTTGAAGTCTGGCAGGCCACGTGTCTTGTACCCATTTTCCATTTAGATGAGCTCCCCAAGCTTTGTCTGAGGCATCTGTTGTTAAAATCTGACTCGCCTCTGGCCGGGTCACAGAGAGTCCCTTGTTTAGGTGACATTCCTGAGCCCACCACAAAAATTCCTTTTGAATGCAAGGTATTATTTGAATGACAGTGTCCAAATCTTGGCAGTGCTGTGTCCATACATTCTTGAGATACCATTGTAGCTTCCTCATATGCAGTTTGGCATTGGGAAGTACCAGAATACAAGATGCCATGAACCCCAAGGCTTGAAGGACTGTCCTTGCAGTCAGCCTGGACAGACGAGACAACTGGTGGAAGTAAAGAGAAAGATTCTTTTGTTTGTCCGGGGTCAAAAAGGCCATCTGGGATGCTGTATTCAGTCTCACACCCAGAAAGCACATGTCCTGAGAGGGTACTAGACTGGACTTTATTTCGTTCACAGAATACCCCAGGCATCTTAACACTGCCATCACATACTGTAAATGATGAAGAAGTTTGTCCTTTTCTTGGGCCAGAAGCAGGCAATCGTCCAAATAAGGATAGATCTGCATTCCTCTTAGCCTGAAGAAAGCTACCACTGGAGCCAGGACCTTCGTGAACACTCTGGGCGCAGTAGATAAGCCAAAGGGCAATGCAGAAAACTGATAATGTGAAGTCCCAGCCCGAAAACGCAGATACTTCCTGCAACTGGGCCTGATAGGAACATGAAGGTAAGCCTCCTTGAGATCCAGAGTCACCATCCAGTGATCTTTGCCCAGCAGAGGTAAAAGCTGCTGTAACGTCAACATTTTGAACTTGGGAATGTCCAGATATGTGTTGAGGATAGATAAATCCAAAATTGGCCTCCACGTGTTTCCTTTCTTTGGTACTAGAAACAGGCGAGAATAAAATCCTAGGCCCACTTCTGGCAGAGGGACCGGTTGTATGGCCCCTATTTGAAGTAGTAGAGAAATTTGCTTGCGAGCCTCTAGTCTTTGCTGAGGAGGGATGTCCGGCATGCCTTTGAAAGGAGGCAAGGTATGGAAATAAAACTTGTAACCCCGGTGTATGATATCCAATACCCATTTGTCTTGGGTAATCAACATCCAATTTTCCTTGAAGAGAGCTAACCTTCCTCCCAAAGGTGCTGCCAGGCAAGAAGGATCTGGCAGCTGAAAAAGTGGGTCATTGGGCCTGTTTACGAAAGGACTGGCCCCTGCCCTCACCCGAAGATAGTGCAGGTGAACTCCCTGTTCTAGGCCTGAAAGAACTCTGAGCTCTGCCCCTACCTCGTCTAGATCTACCCCTAGACTGAAAGTCATAAGAAGGATACGTCCACCCCTTAGCAGGCCAATTCCTACTAAACTTCGGAGGCTGAACTTGCAAAAAATCTTTAACAGCCTGCATAGACTTAGCCTTGTCTTCCATTTTCTTCAAGACTGACTCCACAGGTGAACCAAACAACACATCAGACTGCAAAGGAGCATCCAAAATCCTTGTCTTAACATGGTCAGATAAATTCTGATCCTTCAGCCAGGCGTGCCTGCGAAGAACTGAGCCAGTGGCAGCCACCCTAGACGAGGCCTGCACAGCATCAAAACCACACTGTAATGAATGCTTACCCACCTGTTCAGAGACATGCACCAAATCTTGTAATTCTTTACACTCAATGCCTTCCGCCAGAGCATCCACCTTAGACTTCAATTGAGAAAGAAGAAAGTTTTGATATTTCAACATATGAAACTGGCAATTCAAAGCCCTCATAGCTAAGGTAGAAGATGTATAGACCTTCTTTCCCCATCTATCCAAAGCTCTGGCTTCTTTATCTAGAGGAACCAGATTTTTTACAACAGAGGCCTTGACACCCTTAGGTCCCTGACTAATAGTTTCTGGGTCCACCCTAGGACTCTTATAAAGATATTTATGAGCCTCAGGCACCCTGTAATACCTATCCGGTTCAACAGGAACAGGAGGCAGAGAATCAGGATTAAGTGAAGCCTCTGCAAACACATCTTCCACAACATCCAGAACAGGGGGTATAGCCAAGGGCCTATGCTGGGGTAACAGCAAAAACTCCCTAAGCCTTTTCCTAGAATCAGAAAAGTCCTGACCTTCCCACTTAAAATGTTCCCTCATAGAATGAAGTGTCTCTGAGAAAGAAAAATCCTCTGGAGGACAAGCAGAAGGAGTGGAATCATCTGCATCAGAATCAGAATAAGGAGAATACTCCTGCAAGTCTTCAGCTGAAGACTCTGAAACATCCGAAGCCTGCTCAAAACTTCCCAACTCTGGCTCCACCCTAGGCCTCTTATCAGGAGGGGGCAAAGAACCTCTAATCAGAGTAATCAAATCTTCTGCCATTTTAAGCATGTGCTTCTTAGGCACAGACCCTGCTGAACTAGGAGTAACACCAACAGAAGGTAAAACTGGCCTGCCTCTGGGAGAAGCCTTGGAAACAGAAGGAGAAGGCCTAACCACCCTAGGAAGGGAGGGGAGTACAGTAACTTGAGAAGCCCCTTCAGCCTGACCTGCCTCCTGAGAGACCACCTCCTGCAAAATCAAAGTCTCCCCCTGAGACTCCAGAGAAGTCTCCGTCGGAACCACCGGTTCCACTGAAGCCTCTAAAGAACCAGCGTCCGGAACGGACGACTCATCTTGCCTGGGTTTAGCTGCTTTGTCTTTGCGCTTCTTCGAAGAAGTGGGCGCCGGAGAATCCGACGGCATATTATAATTGCACCGCTTCCCAAAGACCAGCCTAGCACAATCTAACCTTCACTTAATAGTGCGTTTATTGAACCTAGCACAAAAGCGACACCCAACAACGTCGTGCTCAGGCCCCAAACAAGGAATACACAAAGAATGATAATCCCTATGCGGTATCTGTTTCCCACAAGAAATACAGTTATTCACTTTTTCTGACATCCGGTAAAATACTGAGGCAAGAAAAAACCAAAATATTCCCCAACGGGGTACTTAGCCAACTTGGATTCGGTCTGAAACTCCAAATTCGAAAAATTTCAGAACACCGAACGGCACTTGCAACGCTGCTTCTGCATCGGACCATGCGGCAAAAAAGACTGAGGAAATGACGTCGGTCATGCGCTTTTGTACCCTGACGTCCTGATGTCAGTTTTAAGCGCCTTGACCGACGTCAGCCTAATACTTTGGTATTCGGGCCGACCGAGGACAGCGGACTACCCATATGTAAGGACTGCAGCAATGTGAGATGAAGAACATCTGCTCCTGCATAACTAAACATCTAAAAAATCATGAGGATGATGATGCCTTAAAACCATCCAACACAGAGATACACACAGACACAAGTGCACACCGCCCACACTCACAATGTGAAATACTGTATTGTTTTCAGTAATAGTTTTTTTGGAGTCATCAATAAAATGTTAACAACATACTGTTGTTGTTTCTTTAACTGAAATGACAGCATGTCGCTTTTTTTTCATGACATACACTTTGTAGAGGTGAGCAGTGCAGTGAAGAAGTCGGAGCAAGAGCTAAAGGGAAATAAATCTGTTTGGTTTAACATAGGATATACAGTCCGCCAGAGTTAGTGTACTGTTTAAGTCTTCATGTAATAAAGCATAACATGATTTTCCATTGACATATCAGGTTACATACATGTCCTTATTTCCAAATTAAATGTAGAATCACACATGTAACTAGCTTTGCTTGTAATACTATATGACAGGCTTTCCGTTAGTCAGAAAGAGAGCATCCATGAAAATTCAAGTGTGCATGTATAATGCACGCAAAACAGGAAGACAGTTTCTAGTAAAGTTTGTCAGCCTGATGGTACTCCAAACTTTTTTTTCTGCAATAACGACTTCAGATAACACCGAACAGTGGTTCCTAAAGTCATTTCTATTCCAAAGCGAATTTTGCAATCATGAAAATCTGGTTGCGATAATACATAAATACCGTAAAATCTTTAGAAATTAGCTGGGGGGGGTGAAGGATAGGTCAGCTGATTGTGAATGCCGATTGGAGAATCACCTTGGGACATGGTTGTGGGTAGGTGCACAAAGTCCTTCCTGCCAGTGGCAATTCAAAAGTTCCTAAAAAGTTCTCACTGGTCAGCTAAAGGGTCCAGGAATTTAGTAATAGTTTTTTTGGTTATTTTTTTTCAAGACTAAGACATTGTGGATTGAACGGCGACAGTTCTGATAAGGGGCTGTAATGCCATTTAGTCTAATTTGCCAAGAGAGTTCCTTTTTCTCCTGCATACCATTTTTGTTGTCTCTGAGTTGGTCAAAATGAATGGTGTCCAGTTTAAGGAAACAGAAGCCAACATGGTCAGGGAATTCCTATAGATGTTTACAAGATAATGGAGGCTAGTTAACACTGAGGTTACACAAGACTATAACCTTAAATCCTTCTCAGGACTAGCTTTGAGTCTCTTGTGTTTTTTATTTTGTCCTTTCCCAAGTGAGGGTAGGGTTGGTTACATGTTTGCTCCAATTTACGTGTCTACCAGATCTTGTTTTGAAACTCTTTTGCCATTAGAACTCATGGATCTTTGTAGGCAGTCAGTAATGGCTAATGGCAGACATTAGAGTTTCATTTTTCTTGTTAATAAACTGCATTATGATGCTAGAACTGTTGTTCTATTAACTTTTTTTGTGAGTCAAAGTAATGGTTTAATATTCTCCCTCATGTCAGCTATTATTCCTCCCATCTTTGACCCAAAGCCTTTCCCCACACAGACACACCCAAATCCCTCTCATCTGAAGCCGTTTATCCTCCTGCACACCTGCACACACACATGCAGCCAACACACACACACACACACACACACACACACACACACACACACACACACACACACACACACACACACACACACACACACACACACACACGCACACATGCACACACGCACACACACCCGTACACACACTCAAACGCATGCACACACACACACGCACACAAACACACGCACACAAACACACACACACACACACACACACACACACACACACACACACACACACGCACGCACGCACCATGACCTGTCTGCTAAACATCCCATCCCTTACCTCTAATGTGACCTCACTCATTGGAAGAAATGGGCAAACACAAGCATTTGGCCGTGTATTCCTTAACATGGGCAGATGATGTAACTTATACAGGCTAGCAATTTGTAAATGCCTTACTGCAGTAATTTTTGGGAGGAGATTAGCACAGGCCACTGGCTTAATGCCTCATTAATATTTTCAGTAAGTCCCAGAGACAACACACCATATGTTATAGCACTTTAACAAGAGCCTAGGGCTGTCTGTAAAATGGAAATGGTTACCACGAGGTGAACATCAGGCCTGTACATGATAATAACCTTTCTGAATTGGCTCTAGCATCTTTCATTAATTTATTTTGTGACACCTGTTTTCTCTAGTTCTGTATCACTAGAAAAGTATAAAATGTTTTTCATTAATTCTCTGCTCATTTGCTTAATCCAGTTTAGTGTCACAAGAGAGCTGGTTACTGGCTCTGCACTCAGTGGGTGTGTAAGTCACTATCACTCATTTTGATAGAAGGCTAAAAACTTTGTACAGCTGGTGATGAGGAAAGTTTGTAACTACACAGAAGCAATCTACGTATTTATCAGGAAAAACTACAGATGCATTTTCCTTAAACAGTAAATTTTAAGTATCCACCCTAAGACCTCTCAAAAAGCAACTTCTAAACTGGAGAGACAGAGAAACAGAAAGAGAGAGAGAGTAATAGACTATCCTTGTTCAAGGAGACAAACATTGAACAAAAAGTTTGGTTTCACAACTCACTTTTTTAGCTAAGGATGAGTCCACCTCTAATATATATATATATATATATATATATATATATATATATATATATATATATATATATATATATATATATATATGTATATACAATTCACAGGAACATATGTATGCCCTTCTCTCTCTGTCACTGTTTATATCCCTGTCTATATCTCTGTCTCTATCTGTACAGTATAATGAGTATAGATGTATAATGTTCATTAAAGTGATATACATTTGGATATTTTTACAAAGTTTATATCTGCAGCTACGTGTGGCATATATAGTACTGTCTGTAAAGACATATACATATATTATATAGCAGGCCCTATATATTAAAGGTTCATAGGTTCATAGGTAGGTACTAGGCCATCTGCCCAAAGGCATTTATATGACTAGCCGGAATGTGTTGTTTTTCACCGCCCCCTTAGATTAGTTCCCTGTGCTTCTGTCCAGCAGAGCCACTGAAGTGATCCCTGGGGTAAACTTCCTGTTTCCCATTCACTCGTCAAGGTTTCTCTTGAAGAGTGTTAGTGAGGAGCTCTGCCTAATGTAGATTGGAATCGTCCCAGTGCACGGGAAGTCTCTGGAACAGGAATCTATCCCTCCAGCACATCCTATTTATTGTTGTTGTGAGGTTTAGATCCCTAGAGTGTGTGGCTCGAGGGGGATATGTTTTTTTTTTAGGTGGAGTATGTTCATCTATTGTGGGTTGGACATGGCCTTGTATGTCAGGCAGAGATCACCTCTGAGTAGGTGGTATGCAACCGAGTACAGCTGGATTTTCTTCAGTCGTGCTGCATAGGGCATCTGTTTGAGGCCAGTGATCCTCTTGGTGAGGTACCTCTGTGGTCTTTCCATCTATTCCAGGTGTCTTGTAAGGTATATACCAGATGGGGCATTGTACTCTATGGTGGGTCTGATGAGTGATGCGTAGAGGGGCACAATGACCACTTTTGATCTGGATGCAAACCCTTTTGTGATTAGGTGGGCCACATAGAAGGATTTTCTAACCACTTTGGCAATGTGATTATCAAAGGAGAGATTACTATCTACTTGGGTCCCCAGATCCCTTATTTTGTCTTCCATATTTAGGGGGCTACCACCTATGTGATAATTTGTGGGTGCTTTGTTTTTTCCAAAGGGGATGACTATGCACTTTTTGGCATTTAGCTTGAGGCCATGGTTTTGACACTACGTATCTGTCTCAGTGAGACCCTTTTGGAGGATGTCTGTGTCAGCCGGAGAGTCAATTATAGCCACTAGTTTGAAGTTGTCTGTGAACTTGGTCAGCCATAGTCCTCCTGTGCTTGTCTGTACCTCTGAGAAGTATTTGCCGAACAGGAGGGGTCCTAGGACTGAGCCCTGGGGAATGCCACTTGTAACTGGTTTAGAGTCAGATCTAGCTCCCGCAACTTTTACCATGTGGGTTCTCTCCATGAGCCAGCTGGCAACCCATCTCATGACGTAGGGGTTTATGTTCAGGCTGGTGAGCTTGTTTATAATACCAGAATGGGGAATGGTGTCGAAGACCTTTGTGAGGTCTAGGTAGGCTGTGTGGACCACCTTTCCCTCATCTATAGCCTTGGTAACTGTCTCAAAGAAGTCCACCAGGTTTAGGAGGCATGATTTGCCCTTAACAAAACCAAACTGGGAAGGGTTCAGTATTTGGAGGTTCCCAGTGTCTCTGTTAATGAGATCCATGATGATGCGCTTCATAGCCTTGCAGACCAAGCTAGTCAGGCTTATAGGGCAATAGTTCCCAGGGTTTGTTGTGGCTCCACCTTTGTGGAGCAGAATAAATGTTGCTGTGCACCACTCTATGGGCACGTAGCCTGTGGAGAGGCTGAGTTTATACTGTGTGTTTAGGTGAGGGGTTAGTTCATCTTTGAGCTCATGTAGAATGCAGCCTGGGACACCGTCCAGTCCCATTGATGCTGTGCTTTTGGCTTTGGAGAGGGCTGTTTTAATCTGACTGTCTTTGATTTCAGGGGCACTACATTCTTCTGGTATGGTTATGGGCCCTTTTCGGGGTGAGAGGGGGGTGAACTTTGCATTGAATCTGTCTGCCAGGATGTTAGCGATATCGGTCGGTTCAGTGTATTTTGTGCCATTCTGCACTAACTCCGAGCAGATCTGGGAATTGCCACTTAGATTCTTGACATAGCTAAAGAATGCCTTGTGGTTATCTTTGGAGTCCTTGGCAAATTTTCTTTCGAAGCTAGCCTTGGACGATTTTATGAGGGATCGTAGTTTCTTGCTGATACGGATCAGGGATGTCTTCCTCTCTTGGGATTTTACTCTTCTGTACTAGTTTCCTGCTTCTATTGTATAGCTTGTTTACGGTAGGGGTCCACCAGACTGGTTTCCTTTTCTTGGAGGAGTGAGTCTTGGTTCTGCTTGGGATAGCACGATCCATGCATTCTTGTAAGTGCCCATAGAGTGCATTAGTAAAGGATTTTGCAGCTTGGGCAGTGTTATCCTTTAGCATGGGGGATTTGAAACTTTCCACCTCGGTCTTAAGTAATGTGAAGTTTGCTTTTGAAAAGTTTTTCACGGTGGTTTCTTTGACCGGGGCTGGGGGTGGAATGAGGATATCCTGACTGATTAGTTTATGATCAGATCTAACCAGCAAGGGGATGACCTCCAGTGTGGAACACCGGTCGCCCATGTTGGTGATGACCATGTCCAATATGTTGTCCCCTCTGGTGGGGGGGGGGGTGTTGATTAGTTGATCCAGGGCATTTGAGTTTATAAATTCTAGGAAATGTTGGGCAAGGGAGTTAGTACTTGAGTAGTTCTTCCAGTTAATGTTTGGGTAATTGAAATCACCCAATATCAGGGTGTTTGGTAGGACCTTTATGTTTCCCAGTGTTTCCAGAAATGCGGAATGGGGGTCCTGGGACAAGATGGGTGCTCTGTAGCAAGCTACTGTTTGAATTGCAGTTCTGCCCATTGTTAGTTGCACATGGATGATCTCTGAAGCATCGTGCTGTGCCACTAACCTGGAGGTGTGGGTATCCTTGATAAATATGGATACGCCCCCATCTTTTGTATTTTGGTCCAGGTTTTGTGGCCAAAATGTATGGTATGAGTTGTAGCC
The DNA here is from genome assembly GCF_019279795.1 of Protopterus annectens. Taxonomy (NCBI): domain Eukaryota; kingdom Metazoa; phylum Chordata; order Ceratodontiformes; family Protopteridae; genus Protopterus; species Protopterus annectens. The sequence goes on from NC_056732.1 coordinate 1,227,665,180, forward strand.
TGGTAGTGCTGGGGTGCTCTCTGGAGCCTTAAACCAGGTTTCTGTTACTGCACATATATCGATCTTTTCCATACTGAAGAGTGCCTCGAGTGCATGCATTTTGAGGTTTAGACTTCTGGCATTGAGTAGCATTACCCTCAGTTTTTTGTTACTTGTGCTATTTACAGTGGTGGGTTTGTCTTTTGAGTCTTGCCTAAAAAAGGCACTATGGGGATGGCAAGTGCCTTGGCCAGTATTCAAAAGCCTAAGGGTGACGGGTGCAAGCCGTCTCTATCGAAGCAGCGTGGCTTGTCGAGCATGTCATCCCAGGCTGACAGATACTGGATCCCCATTGAATGACACCAGAAGCTTAGCCAATTGTTCAAATTGATAATTTTTTCTTTATACCGTGGTATCATTCTTGGTGAGGGCAGGATGCTACTCAGGGTCAGGGTCATACCGGACTGGACTACGTGATCAGAGTGCTCCTCCATGTCTATTTTCATGCAGTCCAGGGAGTTACAGCTCAGGTCATTCACACCAACATGGACAAAGACAGAGTCATATTTGCACTTCTTTTGGAGTGACCTGAGTGCTTGTGTTATGTGGCGGATCCTAGCACCCGACAGGCAGCTAACAGTAACCTTCTCCTTGTTCAGCCTAGTGAGTGGGACGTCAGTGTGCCTTACTAGAGAGTCACCTATTACTAGTGTGTTGGGTATGTTATTTTGCCTTAAGGGCTGTGATTGCATAGCACACTGGTTTTGTGAAGTATGTTTTCATGATTTGTGTTGGGGGTGCTGGAGGTTGCTTGGATGTCTGCTTTGGAGGTCTCTGTTGTTTTTGCAGATTTTTATTTAGAGCCTCCAAGTATGTTTTTCTGTATTTATGTGTGTGTTTTGCCTGTGCTGGTTTCATAGGTCTATGTGAGACTGGTAGTGTGATGCAAGTAATTGCATTCTCCTTTTGACTGTCTGGTCCAGTCTTGGGTTGAGAGAGCTTAGCCTCCAGTTTGGCTGCATAATTGCATCTTTGGCATGTATTAATATTTGGTGGTAGGAGGAGAGGGTTGTCTGTGTACATGAGGCAGTTGTAACATTGCCTCAAATTGCACAGATTCACCAGTTGGACCAGAGAGTACACCTGGAACTGCCCTCTGGAAATGCCTGGATAGGTACAGTGAGCTGTTTTACTGATTGGCTGGTAAGGTTGAATAGAGAGCCTTGTCCTTCTCTGCAGTATAAGGGGGATCTAGTGCTAAGGTTTATTAGTGCTTGCTATGAGTTTTGAGCAAATGCTGGGCTGAGAAGTGAATGGTTTGAGTGCTTAAGTTGAAAGTTTTTCTAGTTACAAGGGAAAAATTGAAGAGTAGACTTTGTGGAGCCGGGAATAGTTATACCCTAGCTAACCGGCACTGCCCAGCTCGCAAAACCACGCTAATGCAGGTTTTATAGCAGGGAAATGAAAGAGATAGAAATTAGCCCAAAATGGCCAATAAACTACTAATTTCCTGGCTGAAACCACTCCTCCAGGGACAGATAGGCTGCTCAAAGCTCCCTTCTCTCACAGGTGAACAGAGAAACTTCCTTCTATCCAAGTAATGTATGGGCAAACACAGAAACTTGTAACATAGCCCTGAATTCAGCACTAACCTGAAAACTGGACTATACTAGCTTAGAAAGGCGGGAAAACAAGTATATTATATCCTGCAAATCAGAGTACACCGTGTGGGATTTGTGTGCAGTGCATATGCCATTCACATACTGAATATAATCATGTTGGCAGACATGTATATATAGTTCTTTATATCATCACATTTATACAATCACACAGAAATGTACATCCACATGTGCACAAGTATACATGTGTATACCTATACATATGCGCGCCCACACACACACACACACACACACACACACACACACACACACACACACACACACACACACACACACACACACACACACACAAACACACACACACACACACACACACACACACACACACACACACACACACACACACACACACACACACACACACTCCATATCCCATACCTCTGAACTGTCCCTCATTTTGCAGAACATCAGTGATTTTGCCTTTTTTTCTTTGTTCCCTCATACAATGTTTGATTTTCTGGTAAATCACCAAGGATTACAGTCAGACATACTTAACAGCTGGAACACCCTCAAAAGTTTCTAACCAGAAGAATTCAGGTCATAAACACATTGACTTATACAGATTGCCTTAAATCCCTATCTCAGTAATCTATCTTCCTTGGGTTACTAAGAGGTGATCTATGCCTGGCGTACAAGGCATCTTAGGATCCAGTTCTGATGGACCTTTTCACAGCCACAAAATGAACAGCATTAAAAACCACTAGATCCACAAATTTATTTTTTGCTTGGGACATCAATAATACGTGTTGGTGACACATATATGTGTTTCAGAGAATCCCCATAGTCTTGAACAGACTTCCCATCCATGTGAAGCAGAGTTCATCCCTACCCCATTTTACGTGTGATCTTGAAGAAAGGATAGGAAATTGGAAATTCACCCCAAGTCTGGCCCCATGTCTCTGCCAGACAGAGACAGATAGTAATGCCCACTAACACATCACCCACTTAACCTCTAGAAACTTCCTAACTAACATAACCCCTCCTAATAAAGTCCCACGCTACATAGGGAAACAACTGGGTTGGATTCCATGACTAAAGGCCCTGGTGGTCGTTAGCCTAGTATATAACTATGAACCTCTGAAGCTATAATAATGCCAGACATTAGCGTTTCATCCTTCTTGTTTATACTAGGCTTCATAATGGAAAGTGTCTTCCTGTGCAATGTTGAGATATGCTCTCTCTCTACCTCTCTGTCCTTCTGTCTATCTCTCATTCACTTACTATCTCTATTTCTCACACACACACACACACACACACACACACACACACACACACACACACACACACACACACACACACACACACACACACACACACACACACACAAAACACACACACACACACACACACTCACTAACTCAGACTCATGCATGCCTGGAATTATCTGTTTTATTTATTTATTTATTTTTTGCACCTCACTAAATAGAAGCCAAACTTGGCAAGGGAAAAGTAAAATGATAAACTGTTGTAACTGATACTACATTTAGCTTTTAGCAATGCCCCCCCCCCCCTTTTTAATTTTATGTGCACTAAACAGCAAAACTGCATTATCAAAAGTAACAAATAGCACCTGTTTGCCTTTTTCTGTCTGAGTTTAGCAGTCAGTACATGGGCTGATGGGGGTAAACAACTCTCTTTTTTCCTGACTATTGTACAGTCTTGGAGTTGGTAAATCTAGGTAGCAGATGGTGTGGGCACAGCCTCCATTTTGAGACTGTAGATGTGCTTGCATCACTGCAAAAGCATTGGTTATAGCATTCTTTGATGTTTAAGCATATTTGATGGGTGAAATCTGTTATACTTGCTATGTAAGTTTTCTGTATTAGTGTAGAACATATGTTTTTTTTATATATAGATTTATATATATGAGCTCACTATGAAATCTCAAAATACTGAAATCGCAAATTTTAGTATTTCGAAATTACATAGCCGAAACCTTGAAATCCCGAAAACCCATAATCGCGAAACTCAAAATCCCGAACCTACACTACACACACAGCATACGCATAAACATACACACACCTTCCCCCCACAAGCACACAGACAAACCTAGACCACATATAAGCAGGGGGGCAAGCCCCCTGCACCCCCCATGTGGGGGGCTTCACCCCATACCCCCTAATTATATATACTAACTCCGAGATCGCACAAACACACAAAGGTAACTCACACCCACACATTTCACATAAACAAAAATCCACTTACCTGAATTACAAATAACCAAGACAACACTGAATCTTCACTTAAACAACTCTTCACATAACCAACAATTTACCCAGGAAAAGGAGGCAGTCAGCCAATACACACAAAAAAACACACCAAAGTATTCCTAACCCACACAACTGGGGGGGCTTTGCCCCCCACAAGCCCTAATGTTGAGGGCTGTGCCCCCACACCCAACTAACTAATTATACCAACTCCAAGATTGCACTATAGTGGGGAAAAGGGCAAACTTCCAAATGTTGGCTAACTGCCTCCTTTCGCTGGGTAAATTTTCAGTTATGTGAGGATTCATTTAAATGACGATTTGGTGTTGTTGTCTTGGTCTTCTCATTTTTGGTAAGTGGGTTTTCATTTATTTGAAGTAGACACACATATATGTGTGTGTATGTACACATGTGCACGCGCACACACACACACACACACACACACACACACACACACACACACACACACACACACACACACACACACCCACATGCAGTCGGCCATTCACATATCAGAAAATGCATACCTTGATAATGTCTGTGTAAATAAAAACTGTGTTCAGGAAATTTTTAAAAAACATCTTCTAAATGAAACATTTCAAAACTTTGTATGATGTGCATGTACTTGGAACCATGTTGCTTTGTTTCGAGAATTGTTTACTCTGTCAAAAAATACCTGAAGTCTCTGAAAAACAGATTTTATAGAACAATTGAACGGAATACTTTAGCTCTTCTTTTGAAATACTAATACAGCAATAAAAGTATTCTTCATCTTCCTTTCAGCACTCATTTCACTGTGTCAGTTTTCTACCTAAAAGGACAACAGCAAAATGTCATACGTATAAGTGGTGTGTGTGTGTGTGTGTGTGTGTGTGTGTGTGTGTGTGTGTGTGTGTGTGTGTGTGTGTGTGTGTGTGTGTGTGTGTGTTGTGTGAGTACAAGAGTGTGTTAAACATTTTAAAACCTCTGGGTTCCAGGTATATCAAGACTTAGTTTGACAGAATCACCTGTTGGGGGTGATTTTGTTTAATGGTTTTAACATTCCACAGACCAGAACTACTGGGTCCCAAGTAAATTAAGGCTTGAATAACAATGTTCCATTTAGCTGTCCTTTTAAAACCTTTTTAGAGCACTGCTTTTATTTGTTCTGTCATTGGAACATGTGTTTTTGATTACAGAAAGTTTCCATTAAGTTTATATCAGTTTAGTTTTTTATGAATAAAGATTGCTGAAACTGCTTACTATCTTTTTATAGAATGTCACAGAGCTAAAGTTATTTCCAAGCTGTGTGAAATTTGAGCAAGATTAAATTATCTTCACTACATAGAAATGCATTTTAAATAAAAATGGTGTTTTGTAGGCTTAAAAATTCAACAGATACCCAGACATTCAAAAATATTTTTTGCATCATGGTAAACAATTACACATGATGAGTAGCCATGAGCAGGGTGTGAGTGATTCCGAGACATACTAAGGGGAAAGGTCAAGAAATTCAGTGGCCTTCATTATACACTATGTAGTGGTATAATAACATAGTAATGAACAAAACTATGAAAATATATGCATGTGCAATTGAGGGTAAACAGTGGGATGAAGGGGGTCAGAGATAATTCTGGAACTAAAAGGCACTAACTGCAGAACTAATGACCCCAGGAAAATCCTGGACTTACAGGATGTTAATAATGGAACAGTGAATGGGGAAACACCAGCATTAACAAACATGCATATGGAACAGGCTGTAATTGTTGCTGATATTCATGGTCTTGTGTGTCATTGCTTTTGGCATTGTCGTGTCATCAGCCATGCCTAACATTTCATGCCCTTCGCAATCCCAAAATTGTGGACTGCTACTGTGTGTATAGAGTCCCCATACAAGAGCTGGTTCAGATGTGTCACAGTCATCTGCAGGTCTGTGTGATATATGGAGTACTTATCCTTATGGTTACCAAGGTATGTGTGTCTTTGAGAATACTAACTACAGGGACCTTTCAGTGAGCAATGGGGACACAGTAGGGGTTACCCAGGCCTCTGGCTTAAAGATACTCTACTAGTTTCTTGGTGTCATGTTATTGTGTGTGGGGGAGCATATGCGATTTCCTCATATTACTATAAAAATACTGTAGTGCCATGTAGGCTTTATATTACATAGCCCATTTTTCGAAGGAATTGGAGCCCATTTACTTTGTAATAAAGCTACAAGCAGGGAAGAAGGTATGTTAACAGTCAAGGTTACCACTCCATCAGTTTTCAGATGGTCTGTAATGCACAAACATACCTCTCAACCTCTTAGTAGAAGAATCAGGAACAAAGCCAAAAATAATGGGGGGGCAAAGACCAAAATTAGAGGCCGATTTTACAAATTGCTCTGACAAATGTAGACATTTATTAGAGTAATAGGTTTGCCTTTGTATGCATTTTCTGAAGGATATAAATTCCATAACAAATGTACTGACAAAGTGATGCTCCCAAAAATGGTGGCAGGTGGCTGCCAGACCATGGAGCTAGCTACATTGTTCCAGTTCATTTAGGAGACTTACTTTAATTTTCTTGCTTTGCTTGGAAGATTGAACAGTATATCCGACTGCTTTTGGTGTATTGGTGCTGCAGGGTTGCATTTTTAGCCCTAGTCACATTACCTTGAACTGCATCCTTGGAGAAATGGGCTAGAGATTGGAGGAAAGCATGTGTTGTCGGGTGATAAAGAGGGAAATAATGCAAAGACATTTGCCAACTAATTCCTAAAGTTCCCAAATGGAATTTAGGTTGGTGACCTAATATGTTTAGGTTGCTATTTACCAAATACAACATGTGGCAGATAATTACTTGAATATTCTTCCATCTGTAATTTAAAACTCATCTGCCAAAATTGTTGCCTATTCTGAGAGTAGTAGTTTATTTTGAAGATGTTTAACTAATGTGAGTTTGGAGTTATTGGGACATTGTAATTAAAGATGGACTCAGGAGTTTGAAATTGTTATGCTTACTTATTGTTTATTTGCTGGTGTTTGGAAGCACCAATTATTTGTTTGTTTTGACCACAGTCGATATTGTTTTGCTTAACAATAATTTTTTAGTAAATAATTGCATATTTTGTAGTTATTTCAATAGATTAAAAAATTAACTATTGAAGTGATGGCTTGAAGTAAAGTGCTTAGAAATTAAGGACTATAGTAAACTTCAACTTGAAACTCAAATGTTTGTCATTATTCAGAGACTATACTCCACAATAATTTGCCAGAAAACTACAAATTGTACAAGAGACAAACCAAAAAAACAAGGCAAAAATCTGGAAATTCTGAGAAATTCTGGATAGTTGAGAAGTATCAGCACAGGGCATAATATATAATGTGCCTGCAGCCCACCCAGGTAGTACCCACAATTTCCACAAATGGCATATGTGTGATCAATATCAATGGTTTGTGTGGAGTGATTTTAACCAGGGGCATTTTATTGAATATGTTGGATATGTCCTGGAACCCTGATTGATGACATATTGGCTATAACTATACCCTGTCACATGCCCAGGTCATTGCTGAGTGTGTGTGTAACATCCAGTTAATATCCCACTGAACTGCCACCAATAGGTGACATCCCCTACTATCCTGGGTCAGTAACTAAGGAGCTTCAATCCTCACTACTGATTCCAGTGTGAGACTGTCACTTAAACAGGAGTAAAATTTCACAATTTCCAAAAAGAACACAACAGGAACACACTCTATAATCTGGGAATGGACTGTATACTTCTGTCCACCCCTAATGTAACTCCATATTACACACTTCAAAGCAATGTGTTCCAATTTAAGACCTCTGATACACTCATACTTAAATAAATTGAATCTCACACATGCTAATTTTATTAACATGCTAATTTTAGTGTCTGCTTGAACTAGACAACCTTGGGAACACAGGTTGAACTTGGCTAGGCTTGTAAGGGCGTTGAAGCTGTTAGCCTAGTAACCCCCTATGATCTTCTGATCTAAACACTTCTGGGAAAGCCTGACACAGATTTCCAGCTTTGTCCCTTCCCTCAAATGATACAGAAAAATGTTGCCACCAATCAGAGTATCTACATGCCATTTCAAAGGGGTGTCCAATTATTAAAATTAGATATCAAAATAAATGGTAGCATATGACCTCAAGCAGCCAGGCTTTTGGAGTCCCCGGAATTATCAAAGCAGGTATAAGCACTCTCAAATCACAAAAGAATACACTAATTGACCAGTCACAATGTAAGATAATAAAAATATTAAATAATGAGCAAAATGATTAAAAATATAAAACAGTAATTTCAATGAACAAACAGAATTCAATCAGCAGGAAAAGGAAATTAATACTGAAGGATATAAATCCAACATTTAGAAAAACTCTGACTAATTAGCTATAATTTTGTATCTAACTGAAAATCACTGTCCCTGATCTAAACTAAATATTACAACAAAGCAGAGGCAGGCTTATAGTCCTTGGTGAGTCCTCTGAGTTATCAACTATTCCACTGCTCAGTACAATAGCACAACTGTGAACACAACTGGGAACTCAACTCAACTATGAACTGAAATCAACAACTGTTTAAACTGTCTCCAGCAGGCTTTTATATAAGCTAGGTTAACTGTCTCAACTGCTCCAGTTCTTATTTTCATTTCATTCTTTAAAAATCAGCAAATGGTTGTTTATTAAATTTCCATCCTGCATTCAGTCTCTGACAGTAAACACAGAGTATATGAACACATTCTGATGACAAGGACCCTACAAACCCTTACCTTTATTACTACTCCTAACTATACTTATCATACCCTATCTACTTACTCTCTACGAATGCCATACATTCCTAGGACTTCATACCCACAACACACACACCTCTATCCTTACTCCTATCTCCATTCACAGTCTTAGCAACCTCTCCAGCCCAGCTAAGTACTCAGCAGCCAAATTTCATAGACTCCATCACATCTCTCATTGTAACCCACTAGCTAGAAAAATGAAGAACCTAATTTTTTAACTTTTACAACTCATCCTAAAAGTTCAGGTCCACTCCCTGTTAGATGGTGATATATACCCAAACCCAGGTCCTACCACTATCACAGTGACACAGCCTGATACACCAACATTTTCAATCTCACAAACACTTACCAAGCCTCCCAACTCTCTCCTGATAGCTCATCTTAATATTCATAGCATCAATAATAAAATAACTTACCTGCATGCCCTTATTGATGTTCATTCCTTTGACATCCTCTGTCTGTCTGAAACATGGCTTAAACCATCAATACAAGACAGTGCAGTTCTACCCCCTGGCTATAATAACATAAGACATGACCGTAACACTAGAAAAGGTGGAGGTGTAGCCATACTTTATAAGAATGGATTACAAGTTACCTTGCTAGACCCCAAACCTCCACTTTGCAACAATGCAGAAATTCTTCTAACTAAGATTCAGCTTAACAAAAACAAAGCCATATATCTATCATGTGTCTGTCTTCCCCCAGGTAATAACATCAACACATTAGAGGCCATCCTCAGCTGGCTCTCAAGAAACTACCCCCAAGAAACCATTATACTTGGAGATTTTAACATTAACTGGAACTGCTGTATATCTGAGCAGCCTTCTACTCATATCAACTTATATGGTTTTACCCAAACTATAACATCCCCTACCTGTACCAATAAAACTAACAACAAAACTAGTACCCTTGACTGGATACTCACTAATACTCCCCAACTAAACTATAAAACAGGCACCCTCCCTGAAGACATAAGTGACCACCTGCTTACCTATCTAATCAGAACAAAAACTGAAGTCCCAAATTTAACCATCTGTAGAACTATTTGCACTAACAAAAATTTTAACCCTGCTCACTTTCAAGCTGAACTAGGCACCTGTGACTGGTCACCCCTGAAATACCTCCCAATAGATAATGCTGTGAAATACTTTAACTCTAAATTTCTATCCATTTTAGACAACCATGCCCCACTATGCAAAGTTAAAATTAGAACCAAATCAGCACCATGGCTCACCAAAACTACCAAACAAAAATCCTCCAAAGATATAAACTATGGGCCAAATGGCGCTCAAAAAAAAGCCCCTCAGATCACCTGCAATTCAGACAGCTAAGAAATGAAACAAAAAAAGCCATATTAGCCGATAAAAGAAACTACTACTACTACCAGCTACAACAAACCAATCAAAATAATCCCCAAAAATTCTGGCGAGGTATCAATAACCTCCTACACCCTGGACGCTTAAGTACTCCCTCTCCTTATGGCTCTGATCACAACAACCCCAACCAAATAGCTGACTCATTTAATACTTTTTTCGCTAAAACTATACAATCCCTAGACAACCAGCTATCCCCTAGCACCCCATGCTCTCCCACAACCTGTACCAATAATCCTCCTCAATTTCATTTTCTGCCAGTGCCCACTTCAGTAATTTGTAACCTCATACAGAAACTTAAACCCACTACTCTCTCTGCTGATCTATTGCCTGCAGAATACCTGCAAAAAGCTGCAAAAGTCATAGCCTACCCCATATCAATCCTCATTAACAGAACTATTTCCGAAGGAACTATTCCTCTAATCTGGAAAGTCTCTCACATTATTCCCCTGCATACAGGTGGTAACTCCAAGGAGTTGTCCAATTACAGGCCCATAGCTATTCTATCTCCTTTAGCAAAAATAATGGAAAAATGTATTCACCTACAACTGTTGACCTACCTACTTGATCACAATTTATTAGCACCCTGTCAACATGGCTTTAGACCATTTTATAGCACCACCTCTGCTCTCTTATCCTTCACTAACCATATTAACAGTAAACGTAATAATGATACTCTATCCTCAGCCCTATTTATTGACCTGTCTAAAGCATTTGACATGGTTTACCACCAACTGCTTATAGACACGCTCAAAAAACTGTCACTGGACACCCATACTATACATTGGTTCCAATCTTACCTACAAAATAGACAACAGGCTGTACTATGGGAAAGTACTTTATCTTCCCACCTCCCAGTTTCCCTAGGGGTCCCACAAGGATCTATATTGGGTCCATTACTCTTCTCCATCTTTGCAATTTACACAGTGGTGCAGCGGTTAACGTTGTCACCTCACAGCAAGAGGTTCTCCAGTTCGATTCTCGGCTGGGGTGCCTTCTGTGTGGAGTTTGCATGTTCTCCCTGTGTTCGCGTGGGTTTCCTCCGGGTACTCCGGTTTTCTCCCACATTCCAAAGACATGCATCAGGAGCATTTCTCCCCGGGCCTCCACTGAAAACAGGCTCTGTGCAACCTAGTCGGACTTTCCCGGTCAACAAATGATAAATAAAAATAAATAAAAATGACCTCCATTCTGTAATCCCACAAGCCAATTGTATCCAATACGCCGATCACTCCACACTCATATGCTCTGCTACTTCTCAATCAGAACTTCAGTCACTAACCCAAAAGACCTTTAGTACAAAACTGGCTCCTACAAAGATGTCTTATCCTTAACCCCAAAAAAACAAAAATGCTATTATTTACCCCCACCCATAGAACCTCCCCACTTAACTTTACTATTACTTCAAATAACGGAACTATAATATCTCCTGAGCCAACCACCAAACTACTCGGAGTACTAATAGATAATAACTTGTGTTTTGAACCTCATATTAATAACACCATTAAAACAGAAAACAAGAAACTAGGTTCCCTCTATAGAATCAAACCCTTTCTAACACCTCCAGCCAGGGTTACCATTGCTTGCACCCACCTTATCTCTACCCTGCTCTATGCCTCCCCTATCTATACCAAAATATGTAGAAGTAATCTGAGTAAACTTTCATCCTCCTACAACAATATTGCCAGATTTGCAGCTGGGTCCTCCTATAGAATTCATCACTGTATCAACCTGAATCAGCTAGGATGGTTAGAGTTGCCAAATGTAATACTTTTTAATCAACTAATAGTAGCCCATAAGATCCTGTATTTACCTCAAAATACACCCGTACTTACTTCCCTAGTCATCCCCTATAACAATCTCAAGACCTTACGCTCATCTATTAAACTACTTGTACAAATATCAAAATCCAACAATTCAGCTGGTGACACCTTGTTCTCCAATACAGTAGGTAAAGCCTGGAACATCCTCCCAAGCCAGCTAACCTCAATATCCTCTGCCAGCTTATTCAAAAGCAAGCTCAAACCCTACCTCAAATCACATTGGTTATGCCCCTGTGTCAACCCAGACTAAGCACCAGACCATTAACTAGACTCCCACGATTCCAAGTCTCTCAAGATCATGGTCTTGTGTTTACTCACTAAATTCTAGTGAGCTTAACCTTTCTTAAGATTTTTGTCACATGTAAATATGTATATATTGTGGTATGGTCAACCACCTTCATATATGATCACAACTTCGGTGATAAAGAACACTATAAATGCATCCTTGTATGTTTATACTCTATCCACTTATCTCTAGTTTATTTCTTTCTTAGGTTTATATGTGACCTTAGTACCTATTTAATATAAACTAATAGTTGTATCTAGTTTAGTCTTATATTAAGTTTTCTTTCCCTAACAGAATACATAATATAAAATCCTAGGCTTGTAATATGTTATAAAGATTTGTAATATACCATTTCTAATGCAATTTGTCTTAGTCGTGTTCATCTAATTCTTATTAAAATATTTCTTTCCCTACTGAAATATAAAATATATATTCTTAGGCTTGTAATATATTTTTTTTTTTTAAAAAAAAAAAAAAAAAAACTTCTTATGTACCAAATTCTACTGTTAATGTATTTGTCATGACCTTTATGTTGTTGTATCTTGTGGAGCTTTTCTCCCCCGGGCCTCCACTGAAAATGGACATATATCCAGCTGGACTAGCCCGGTCAACAAATGTAAAATAAAATAAAATAAAATCATCTGTAGATCAGCTGAATATGAGACAGTCTGTATTTAGAATCTCCTGCACAAACATGCACAGTTAGACATAACAGAACACTATTCAATGTTTTTAAACATCCTGTACAAACAGAGTATTAATCAACATATAAGAACTTATTTACAATACTATAGCTAGTCATGCTGACATATATTACACAGGTTAATCTGAAATTATGTACAAAACTTCAGCCAGACATGCTAGCATAGATGAAAGTGTATAATTTCTTCACAGTGTGCTTGACTGACGAAGGATTATTTTCACTGCCTGAGTGTATCTGGTGTTCTCCAGCAGTATGACCCTAGCACATGTACTAAGATATTTTTTTGTTTGTGCTATGCTGCATAATGTACTTTTGAGGAAACAGATGCAGCAGTTAGTGTGCAAGCAGGAGGAAGAAGTTCCATGACACCAGGCAGTAGAGGACAAGCCCCATGGGGAAACTGTGGAGTGGCCATCAGTAGGGGAGGATCATGCCAGATGAAGGGGAAATGCAGTATGACTAAGAGGCAGTGACTATCTTTTAACTATGGGTCAGAACAAAGAATTGTAAAGAATACTAAAAGTAATACATACAAACCTATACCTAGGCTGTGCTAATCCATGCATAGACTAGCCACACTGTGCATCAGATATAGGTTACCAAAGTTACAAGTCATCATCACTTGCACAGATGGGGAGGGACACAGTGTGCAGTGTCGTCTACAGAAAATTCTGCATGTGATGATATGACTGATATTAAGCTGGTACTGACAGGGGGGATGAGTCCAGGATACACTAGACAGGGAAGGAGTTCTGCTGTTATGTGTGTATGTGGGGTTTGCTGGAACATGGCCCCAGCTGATGGTATGGCACTATGATGACCTCCTACACAGGAGTCCAGAGCACCCATAGAAGATATGTATGCATTCCATGCATGCATCCATGGGGGCACCCTCTCCTGGGTGTATCACAGGCACTATCCAGGCATTGCTTCAAGGATAGCATGTTATGTCAGTGTGAGTGATGGTCTGCACCATGCATTTTTGCAGCATAAGTTCCACTCTCTTGTGGATGTTCATGTCTTACCCTATTCACCTTCACAAGGGATAGTAGAATGGAAATGTTAACACTACATGTACTCAGCTTAGGCCTCCCTATTCCATAACAGTCTTCAACACCAGCTGCAGAGGTGAAACAGCCACAGGAAGTTTGTTTGGCAGCTCTGTCACATATATGGAACATGCAGTCCCTCTAGTCAACACACCCACACTGTAAAACATGTACCATAACAGGATGGTCTAGGGTGAGGTTAGCCTAATCCTCTGTGATGGCCCTGAACTTGTGACATCTTGTGACGTTTGTGAGGGAGGGGCAGTACCCATTGCTTCTACAGTCATCGGCACATTGATAAAACCTGTCCTCCCCATCCTTAGTAAAGCTGGCAGCCACCAAGGATTATGGCACAACAAGGGGAGACATCCATTCCCATGTAGACCTCTTTGTTATTTCCTGTCCTTCAGTGTCTTCTTGTGTCTGAATTGGGATCCACAGGCACAGAGGCCATGTCTGCTGACTGGGGTTGAGATCTGTATTCCACATTTTCTATATCTAACACAGACACCATGGTCCTAGCCATGGCAAATTTCAACTATCAGCACTATAGGAGTACGAGTCATCTCTGACATCAGGCAGAGTTATATTCATGGTGCAGAAGCCTGATAAAATGTCACTTGTGAACATACCAAAAGGAAATATCCACAATGGAAAAACCCCATCAACATTACTTTAATCCCAGTGAATCAATGAAAATCACTGTGTATAGTGATAGAATATAATAAGACCTTGTACTTTTGGTCTTGTACACTGAATCACTGATGCTGCTAGACAAAAAGAAGCTAGATCATGTAATCTGCAGTACAGTATGCAGTAAGCTAACACATAATAGGCATACACACCTGAGACAAGTCCAGTGGAGATTCTCAGAGCCTGGTGCAGTTCTTTTTCAATGTTCAAGACTCCTTCATGGTCTATGGATGACTCAGACCCCCAATGCAGAGAGGCAAGAAACTCCTCTGTATCTGTTAATGGGGGTTTGGCCAAAGGACCACCTCCAATCACTCTAAGCTCCAGTGCTAGGCAGGTAGCACTCTCTTTGGCAACATGTGTTATGTCAGTGTCCCAGTAGCTGACCTGATCGTAGTTTTTGCTCTCGTGACAAACATTTACATCACTGAACACTTCCCACAAGGTATGCAGGTAATATGTCCAGTCAAATTTATGATGGCCAATCATCCACAGATTATAGAGATGGATGGCCTGCAACAAAATCTCATTCTCTGCAGGGCAGAACTTGCATTTACACTGCTTATTTTATACAGTCATATGCTAGCAATACATGTAACTGTGTGTAAATTACAGAAGGAGGCAATTCTGGACACATCTCTGGTGTTGAGAAGAGCCCTCTTGATTAACATCAAAGTCTAAACAATACTAATTTCATGAACTCTCATCATACCCCAACTTAGGAATGGGACCTAGTCCCATCATGGTATTATAACTCAAAATACTTGGAGCAATTAAACTGAGCATAATACTGTGTAAGGTAAAAATAACTTATGTGAGGAGAATCATGTGAGTGCATTTTATAAACACACATACTCACACATTCTCTTGGCCCATGTGCTGCTAGAAGGTGCCCATATATACATATATATATATATATATATATATATATATATATATATATGGGTCTACTTCAAAGGATCAAAACTCCATATTGTCGAAGACCATATTATCGAGACATCGCAGAATCCTGAAAACATCAAACACTCAGAACCATGAAATCTAACCCCAGTTGAGTTTACCTTAGGTTGACATATATTTAGTTGACAAAATTTGATCGACTAAACAGATGGCTGACAGTTGTGCAAGACTGCACAGTTCTCAAAGTAGGGAAATATGCTCTTTCCTTCAGATTGTGCGATATCAGAGTTAATATATGTAAATAGCAGGGGGAGGAGGGTTGTAGAAGGTCTTGTCCCATGTTTCAGGCTGTTTTTTCTTTGTGTTTGTTTTCATGCGCCAAACCTTTTGCTAGATGCATACATTCTAGCATGTCAACATTTGTAAAACTGACCTTTTGTGGTCAATTTTGTAAACGTCGACCTTTGGTCATTCATGTTTATCAGTAGACATATATATATATATATATATATATATATATATATATATATATATATATATATATATATATATATATATATATATATATATATATATATATATATATATATATATGTATATATATATATATATATATATATATATATATATATATATATATATATATATATATATATATATATATATATATATATATATGTATATATATATATATATATATATATATATATATATATGTATATATATATATATATATATATGGGTTCACTTCTAAATGTCGAAATCCCAAAATCCTGAAACTCAAAATACTGAGACTAAAATCTTGAAAGTTTAAAATACTGAATCTCATAAAATCAAAACAACACATGACACCAACACTTATATTCCAGCCAAGGGCATACAGAAACATATTACTCTTCAACTATAAGCAGGGGGGCAGGCCCCCCTGCACCCACCATGTAGGGGGCTGTGCCCCCACACCCCCTGTTACTTAAATATATCAACTCCGAAATCACACTTCACTACACTAAGATGTGTTATGTTGTAGTATAGCAAATTAGAAGGGAACACGACTAAGGTTACAACAGGCAGTCATGAAGCACGTAATGTTATGTTTGCCATTTTTTTCTGTGGACTGCGATCTTGGAGTTGATATATTTAAGTAGCAGGGGATGTGGGGCTTGTAATATGTTTCTGCATGTCCTTGTGCTGGAATATAGTAAGTGTACATGGTGAATATATGCTGACAGCATCAGGCAATGGCCTGCAACAAAACTCTACTGTCTGGTATCATCTGTGTGATGCTGACAGTGGCTGACATTCCACAAAGTATAGCTTGGACTGCATGGGGTTGTATGCACAGACACCTAGTCTGACTAACTATATGGCAGAGACAATGGGTGCAGAAACAGGCATAATCTGTATAATGGTAGGTTTTTTGCAGGCACAGCACAGGCACTTCATTCAGTCCTAGAAGGATGGAAACTGCACTTGTGGTCAAAGTTTGTGAGATTGCCACTCAGTAATCTTCTATACAATGAGGAGCAAGGTGACTCAGATGGTTTATGTAACATTAATAAAACAAAAAAAACAACCAGCCAGTAATCCGTATATTACTATTTTTTGACAATAAATAGTCATTTGTGGATTACTAGCTGGTTGTGTTTTTTTTTTGTGTTACATTTTTATACAGTGGTTTTGGTTTATGTAACAGAATCTAGAGGCTCTGAGCATAGGCGTTATTGTAACTGAGAATCATCTAATGAATGTTAATGGATTGTTCTACATTGCACATGTGATCCAGTTTATGCTAACAGGCTCTTTAGGTCTTGGACACTCACATGAGCACCTGCAAAGAACTCTGAGCTGATGTTGGTGGGTCAGTAAACCCAACAGGGCCATCTTCAAAGATATGTAACTTTTGCACTTAGAGGTTTTAAACAGCAAATCTGCTCTCATATTTAAGCACGATGCAAGTAGTATACCCATTTTATGTCATCTTTCTTACCTTAGACCTCCCTACCATGCCAACACTTTCAAAGCTACGTAAAGGACACCATACCATTTCACCCTACTACTTGGAATGTGCCAAAAAAGTCAGTGGTCATGATTGCAAGAGGCCTGTTTTCTGGGATGAGACCAAGTTTATGGCCATGGCTTCTACACCACTGATTGTGGCAGGTGCCCAATGGTTCAACAAGGATACCAAAATCTTTCTTCAGCTGCTGATTAAGAAGTACCTAGTGTGGCTGAGTGGGGTTTATGTGAGGGTCTCCAGCATAAATTTTATTTATTTATTTATTTTATTTTACATTTGTTAACCTGGGGTGTCTGACTGAGCTGAAAAAGCCCTTTTTCAGCAGTGGCCTGGGGAGAAAAGCTCCACAAAGAAAAATTACAGATACATTTAGTTATTTAGACATGATCAGTATACACAAATTACAAAAGACATGTTTTTACAGTGGTATGTGGCACATCAACAGTTACAGTGGAGAGAACAAACAAAAAATATTAATTTAAAAATAAAGGTAATTAATAGCTTTGTGGTGTACAGCTGAAATTTGGAACATAGGTAGAATACATACATAGTACACAGGTACAGTACATACATTGTAAATTAGCCTGTGCTTGTGAGTAAGATTGAAAACTATTATCAAGTACTCTAGATTTAGTATGTATACCTTATCTGCTTTCACTGGCCTGGGGAGCAATCATGGCACTACCAACTTTGCTTGGGATGTTGCCTGATGAGGTCTTTAAAGGAGGCTTTGGATGATGTGTTTTGAATGCTAGTAGGGACAGAGTTCCATTTTTTAGCCACTGAACTACTATATAGTGCATCTCCAAAGCTATTGTAGCTATTGGTGACTTCTAGTAGTAGTTTGCTTGATGATCTAAGAGGCCTTTTGGCTGAGTGATGTACTAGGTTTTTGAGGGCAGGACACTTATTGGGGAGGTAATAGATCAAACGACAGAGGCAGAGCTGATTGTAGGTTAGGAGGTTGGGCAGTTCAAGACAATGGAACTGTCTCAAAGCAGTACAGTGATGAGTTCTATTTGCAGCAAAGTTGGCAATTCTGTTAAAGCAGACTTCCATTTTGCTTAGTTCAGTTTTGTTGAGATTAGTCAGAATGGGAGATGCATAGAGTAGGGTGGATAGAAGTTGGGAGCAAGCAATGGCTGATCTTGTGTTGTTGGTAAGAAATGGTTTGATACGGTACAGTGATACCAGTTTGGCATGTACTTTTTTAATAGTTAAGTTGAGATGACTATCAAATTTTAGGTGGGAGTCTATAGTTATTCCCAGTAGCTTAGCCTGCACCACTGGAGTGATTGGAGTAGCATTTGTGGAGTAGATAGTGAAGTGACTGTTATCAGTGTTTTCGTTAGAACCGGTTATAATCATAAGCTGAGTTTTCTTTGGATTGTTGATAAGTTGGGCTTTGGTAAGGTAGTTTTCAATGTCAGAGAATGCTAGTTGAGTTGTTTGCAGGATGGTGGGAATGTGTTTTGCAGCCCAGATTAAGGTAGTGTCATCTGCATACTGAATGATAGATGCATGCTGTGTGGAGGTATGAAGGTCATTTGTGAAGAATGTGACTAGTAGTGGACCAAAAATAGAACCCTGTGGGACTCCTATAATTATGGGCAGCTGAAGAGAGAGAGAGAATTTTCCCATTTCACACCTTGGTACCTGTCAGTTAAGTAGCTTTGGAACCATGTAAGAGTGTAATTTGATAGGTGATATTGGTTTAGTTTGTTTAGCAGGATTTGGTGTGAGACTGTGTCAAATGTTTTGGACATATCCAAAAAAAGAGTTGACACCTGTAGGCCTTCATTTTTGAGACGGTTTACTGTGTCTGTGAAGCAGAGGAGGGCTGTAGTGGTACTATGGGCAGGTCTGAAACCATGCTGAGTAGGTGACATGATGTTGCTGTCTAGGAGATATTTTAGCATCTGGGTATGGATGTATTTTTCTAGGATTTTAGCCAGGGGGCAGAGTAAAGCAATGGGTCTGTAGTTATTAAGTTCAGTGGAGGTCCCACCTTTATGTATGGGTGTAACATAAGATATTTTTCAGAGTTTGGGCACATAGTTTTCAACAATCAATCTGTTTATGAGAGTGGAGACTGGGATAACAATAGTATCTGCTG
This sequence comes from Protopterus annectens, assembly GCF_019279795.1. Taxonomy (NCBI): domain Eukaryota; kingdom Metazoa; phylum Chordata; order Ceratodontiformes; family Protopteridae; genus Protopterus; species Protopterus annectens. The sequence continues at coordinate 1,227,684,783 of NC_056732.1, forward strand.
TGAGTTTCAAGAAATAGCTGGGAAGTAGGTCTGCTGCTGTTGATGAGGTTTTTAGTTTGGAGAGCATGCTTTTGATTGAAGTGGTGGAAACTGTTTTGAGGGTAAAGCTTGTATTAGTGTTATTTGTGTTGGGTGATAGTGAGGAAGGAACTGTCTTGTGATACTACGGATAGAATTGAGTTCACAAAGTGGGAGTTGAATTGTGTTTCGATGGGAACTTTAGTGTCAGGGGTGGTTGGTTTGGGGGTAGCCTTTTGGGTGGATTTTAGTAGCTGGTTTACATTTTTCCAAAATTTTTGGGGGTTGTGTTGGTATTTAGTTTGTAATGTTGTGCAGTAGGATTGTTTTGTCCAGCCTAATGCTTGGTACTTAGTTAGGCTTTGTGTTTCTTTGTTTTTTTGATAGTAAAGCCAGGAAGTGTCTATGGACTTGAGGATTTGTTTGGTTTCTTTACTGAGCCAGGGGTTTGTAGAGGTTCTAACCTTGATTTTGCACAATGGAGCGACAGTGTCTAGGTGTTGTAGAAATGTTTTGTTGAAATATGCTACAGCCTGGTCAAGTGGGAGGGGTTTTAGGGGAGTCCAGTCACAGTTACAGAGTAAAGTGTTGAGGACCTCAGGAGAGATTTTTTTTGTGTTTCTAGTGGATATATAGTTAGTGGTTTTGCATATGCTTGTTCTACTAAGTATAAAGTATATTATGTTGTGGTCACTTAAGGTGTCTGGGAGACTGCCTGTGTGAGGGTACAATGTGGGGTTGTTAGTTAGGACCCAGTCAAGGATGGATTCCCTTTTAGATTTTTTATCACATCTAGTTGGAATTTGGACTAGTTGCTGGTAGCCATGGAGATTTATTAGATTACATAGTGGTTCTGATATACAGGTGAACCAATCTAGGTTGAAGTCCCCCAGAATAAGGGTTTCTTGTGAGTATTTGGAAGAACACCAGGATAAGACGTCTTTAAGTATAGCAGGTGTATTACCAGGTGGAATATAGATCACAATTGTGGTGATGACCTTTTTAGGGGGAATTTGAATTTGTGAGATAAGTATATCCCAATTATTGGGGGAGGGGTAGGAGTTTGGTAATTGACGTACAGGTAAGTTGGACTTGTAAAGGGAAAAAAAACAGGTCAGAGTATGGGTAAATGGGATGTATTGTAATTTTCTGTCCAGTCTACTCAAAGATTGCTTTTCTTTATAGTAAATGTCTAAATTATAGGCATGCAATGAAATGTAATCACATTTATTTATTTATTGGAAGCTCAGAAGGCCATATAGTGGAACAGTCTTCTGTTTCTGATGAGAATGGAAATAATTTTAGGTGCAGTAGTGCATATTATTTAATTTCTTTCTTTGTTTCTGTAATGACAATTGTCTTAAAAGTATAAATTACTGCTCTGGCTATCTTCCAGCATTATATATGCATGTTCTACGGTCTTGTTTGGCTCCTGGGACCACTAATGTTTGGCATCTACTTCTCTGAAGTACAGGCTAACACTAAGGGACTCTGGCTAACAAAGTTCGCAGATGACTGCAAACTGGGAGCCATTATTGAATCCCCAGATAATGTGGATACTCTACAAAAGGGCCTTACAGAAACAGATGTTTGGTGCCAGAGCCATGGGCTCAAGCTCAATGCCAAGAAATGTATAGTTATCCCCTTTGTGAAAAAACATGTATTCGTGAATTACCATATAGGTGGCAGTACACTGAGCACCGAAAGTGAGATAAGAGACTTAGGGACACAGGTGGACAGTGGTTTCACCTTCGATAACCACATCGCCACAACAGTCAGGAAATCCTTCTATGAGGCACATCTCATCACTAAGGGCTTTTCATCCAGAAAAACGGAGGTCATTGTCCCACTGTACTCATCCCTCAATAGACCCATTATAGAATACAATGCCCCATTTGGTATGTACCTCTCAAGACATCTGCAACAACTGGAAAGGTCACAGAAATACCTCACTAAAAGAATCACAGGCCTAAAGCAGATGCCCTACGCTGACCGCCTTCAAAAACTCCAGCTATACTCTGTCGCATATCATCTACTCAGAGGTGATCTCTGCTTAACATACAAGGCCATGTCAAACCCAGAGCTGTTGGACATGCTACACTTAAAGAAATCCCAATCCCTCAGAGCCACACGGTCCAGGGATCTAAACCTTGTCATCACAATAAAAAAAAACATGCTGGAGGGATAGGTTCCTGACCCAGAAACTCCCTAGACTCTGGAATAGATTGCCCATACATGTCAAGCAGAGTGCCTCTTTGGCCCTCTTCAAAAGGAACCTTGACAATTGGATGGGAGAAACACAATTCACCCTGGGGATCACGTCAGTCACCCTGCTAGACAGGGGTCCAGGGAAGTAAATAGTGTGGGAAGAAATAGCCAGGGAATTGTTATGGCTAGGCTTGTATAGGCCCTAGGGCTGATAGCCTAATACCAACCTATGAACCTATGTGTGTCTCCACGGACAGGCAAGACTGCCTTTGTTAAGATATATAGGACATTTATATTAGAGATCGGGTGCTGTTCTGAATATGATCAGTAGAGGTATTCAGGTTCTCTGTGTTTGACCTTTACATTTTGATTCCTGTGTACCTGCTAGCTCCAAACAGCAGGATAGGTACAGTACAGCAAGTAGACACAGGCTCATCATGTTGTCCCTGCACTGTATAGCAGATTTGTATTCCTTCCCACATATATGCACATCAGGACAGCTACCTGTGGGTCCCCTGTTCAAGCAGCACATCGTAGCATAGCAACTTTTGTATCATATATCCTTGCAGTTATTCAGACTGTGCCATTATATAGTTGCACTGATATCATTGTGTGATGTAACTCATTAAATGTGTTTCATATAATAATTTTCTTTATGTTATGCAATTGCTTTTTTTTTCTCTTTTTCCATTGCTGTTATCATTTCTTTTGTAACTATTTTTTGTTCAATGTTCTATTTGTCTCCATTTCTTTTCCAATTTTGTGCAGCAACTGCCATAGCAGTGCCAGTGTTTTGGCTATGGTCTGTCATCCCCTAGCAGGCCCAGCTATTCCTGATGTTCTCAACCTGTATCCCAAGCTGTCATCCCCTGCATTTTTCCAATCTGTTTCATGGGCCACCCCGTCTCATGTTTGTAGAAGGGAACAGCTGGTAGCCCCCTCTCTTGGCCATAGTGGTCCTTTTTTTGCTGGGAGTGTCATTGTTCCCTCCAATGTCTCTACCAGAAAATAGGATTTTGTCATACGTATACAGTGGGTGGAGGTGGTAGTGGATATGTTAGACCAGCGGCTGGAAGACTACAGAAGCCACCTAAAAAGTCTTTTCTTGGAGCTGTTAGAGTTGCTTCTTGCTACGCCTTTTTCTTGCTGTCCTATATACCCAATTTACACCCCAGTTTATGGTAAAAAGCAGATTTAATAATTGCAATGATCTCCTTTAAAGTAATGTGCATGTTTTCCCATCTTCTTGCATCTTACAACATGCACAGGTACTGAGGTGAGTGCTTTATCTCAGCTCATTAATTTTCCTTGTCATGCTCATAACCATGACTGTGAATTCTCTTTTACTACAGATCCTGCTCCTCCAGTGGGTTTACTAATTAGTGGTGAACTGAGCTGTGAATTGTCACTGCCGTAATTGACAATGAACCTTTGCTGCATTGCTTTTTGAACTGTATTTGTAGGATGCATGCAACAATTACGCTAGGAATGTTTCTGGACCCATGGTCAATATTAAAATACAAAGGTAAAGAATACTTGTGAAACTGAAGTGTTACTAAATATACAGTGGACCACACAGTGTAACAACAAATGCTCTGGTGTATTTCATCTGAAAAAAGGAGGAAGAGGGCAGACCCATCATTAACAGGAATCATGTAGCGCAGTTGGCTAGCAACTGCCTCATGATCACAGAGCAAAGGTCACTGTACAATATTCCTCATAACACATTACTTATCAATCCAGGGATCCTTGATCAACTTGGAAAAAAGTACTTGTTTGTGGACCTTACCAAACTAAAAAAAAAGTCAACTTAAAAACATTGTGAATAGCTTGATAATGAACTCTTGAATGCAGCTAAATGCCAAAAAGTGCATAGTCATCCCCTTTGGAAAAAAACAAAGTACCCACAAACTACCACATAGGTGGTAGTCCCCTAAATATGGAAGACATAATAAGGGATCTGGGGACCCAAGTAGCTAGTAAACTCTCCTTTGATAATCACATTGCCAAAGTGCTTAGAAATCCTTCTATGTGGCCCAACTAATCACAAAAGGGTTTGCATTTAAATCAAAAGAGGTCATTGTGCCTCTCTATCATCACTCATCAGACCCATCATAGAGTACAACACCTCATTTGGGATGTACCTTACAAGACACCTGCAACAGCTGGAAAGACCACAGAAGTACCTCACCAAGAGGATCACTGGCCTCAAACAGATACCCTATGCAGCTTGACTAAAGAAACTCCAGCTGTACTCGGTTGCATACTGCCTACTCAAAGGTGATCTCTGCCTGACATACAAGGCCATGTCTGTCCAACTCAGAATTGATGAACATGCTCCACCTAAAGAAAACCATATCCCCTCGAGCCACATGCTCTAGGGATCTAAACCTCACCACAACAATAAATAGAACATGCTGGAGGGATAGATTCCTGTTCTAGAGACTTCCCATACTTTGGAACAAGATTCCAATCTACATTAGGCAGAGCTCCTTGCTAACACTCTTCAAGAGAAACCTTGACCAGTGGTTGGGAAACAGAAAGTTTACCCCGGGGATCACTTCAGTGGCTCTGCTGGACAGAGGCACAGGTAACTAATCTAAGGGGGTGGTGAAAGCCAACACATTCTGGCTAGGCTTATAAATGCCTTTGGTCAGATAGCCTAGTACCTACCTATGAACCTATGAACCTATAAATGGAAGTGGAGTGAATTCTGGGTAGGTTGCAAAGAAAATCCAGGCTTACACATGACAACTAATGTTAAATTTGAGGGCTAAAGTGGGTATAAGCATATGTTTCCAGGAGATGATGAGTGACATGGCAAAGATGAAGCCGTCAGAAAGTGAAGTTAGGTGATTTATGTACGGTATCACACAGTTTTAAAGCTTAGAAGAGAGAAAAATTAACTTACAGAATATATGAATGCTAACAGAGTAAGTACTGGATATAAAGTGAAATGGAAAGGTGTTAGTATGGACACAAAAATAGATGCCCTATTGAAAGTTTGAAACTTGACAATGTAAGACCCAACACTGAGAAACACAAGTACAATTCATTACAAATAACTATGAAAGATAATGCTACACATTAAAAGCCATTGTTTTCAGGGTGTAAGCCTCCCCCACACTCATCAGTAGACCCCATACATCCACTATGTGTATATATGTTTACTACAGTATTGCTGTACATCAGAAAAAATAAATACATTTATTTGATATACAGCAGTTTTGGACTTGGCACATATATTTCTGCAATCACATTTCAATTTTCTGCATTTCTGAGGATCACAGTTACAATTCTCAGACATACAATGGGAACTCAAAAAGATGGTTGGATTTTGGAGACAGCAGCAGCAAACAAGCACCTGGACTCTGAAGGCTAGACAGGCATATAATGACCTTTGTACTTGAAGGTGATGATTCATTGAAGGGTGAAGGTCACTCCAAGGAAGATGGGTGAGGAATATTTTGTCCTGAAGAATTAGATATGGTAGTTTATATTTATAGGTAGATGCAGAAGTTCAGTTTGATCACTATAGCTGTATGCTTGTGTCCAGAGAGATGCATTTATTCTAATAAATACCTTTACTACAGTTAAGTCTGTATAGTGTATGTGTTATCCGGTATTTGCCTCATACAATACAACACTGTCATCTAGCACTCCCATTTGATTAGCAGCATGGGGCAGAAGCTTAGGGCTTTGGGTTGCTAATGTGCAGGGTTCTTCAGTGCTGAATTTCATTTTGTCTAGCTGTACTTGCATAGGGTTTCTCTTTGATTAAGCCATTTATAATGCTGAAAGCTCCAACATCCTCCATAAAACAGTTGTCAAATGTTGACTTGCAGTGAAGCTGCAGGAAAACTAGTAAATGATGTGTGGTGAAGTAAATAATAAGTTTTGTTTCTATGTACTTCTACATGCTTTTTGGCTTAAACCTCTGCACTCACAAAATCAGATGAGGAGACAGTCATGGTGTCCTACCTCCTTGGAGTGGATCAGGGTTCTTGCAATTATTTTATAGATGCACATGTCAAAATCAATTACACTAGGCACTCTTCTCTCTCAGTGAAGCAAAGAGATGTGAATGAATTTGAGCGTGTCTTTACTCAAAGCTAGTAAATCCTTTGCAGTTAATGAGATCCTTTCTTCACCAAGAATGACACCTGAATAGACTGAATTCATGGCTTCATGGCTTCAACAATTGGCTTAAATTGTGGTGTTGATTTTGAGGGATACAGGTTCCTCTCCATTTGGGAGGACGTGTGTGGGTTCCAGTCCAGACCTGCTTTGCAGTGGATGGACTGCTTTTCTCCTCAAAAAAGTTTAGGGTACTGAGTAGCGGCTTTCTGCTTACAGTGCCTTTTTAGACATGGTCAGATTAGTGGACAGTCCAAGCTAAAATCACAGATAACATGGGTGAGGCTGAACTCATCAAAACTCACAAACCATATAAAAACTAAGTTGTCTAGATGCTTGCCTTGTCTTTGAGGGAACTGGCTATGTGCTGTCAAAGAGACATGGTTGGAAGATTCAATTTGCATTCCACAAATCCCTGGTTACAGCTGTTTCACTCAGTTTAGGCCACCAACAAAGGTAGTATTGTAATCATTTTTATAAGTCAATAACCTCAAAAGTAAGGTCAAAAACAGCCTTGTGCTCTACCTTATATACAATCTTAGTACTGTAGATCATTAAAACCGTTTTATACCTGATATCTATAAGCAGGTTATTGTGGTCCCCTTTCAACAAACACTGATAATTACAGAATAATCAGCCTCACATGCGTGGTGGAAGGAATCAACATGAAACATATTCAGGCAGATATGGGAAGCGTCTTTTGAATGATCTAACAGATGTCAAAGGTAAATTGTGCTGCTTAATCTCATAAAATGTTGACAGTATCAGATACAGCTTGTGTCCAGAGAGATGCATTTATTCTAATAAATACCTTTACTACAGTTAAGTCTGTATAGTGTGTGTTATCCGGTATTCATCTCATGCAACTTTTCTTGATCTGACAAAAGCATATTATATTGTATCCCTCAATGGAAAGGCTCATAAACTCAGGGATCTGAAGCTAAATGCATCCCTAATAACTTTATTTACAACTCATGACATGGTCATACACAGCAGGTAAGGACAGTAAAAAGAGAATTCCTATTCTCACCATTTTCTGTCACCAGTGAAGCCTCTCAACACTGTCCTACAGAATTCCTATTCTCACCATTTTCTGTCACCAGTGAAGCCCCTCAACACTGTCCTACAGAATTCCTATTCTCACCATTTTCTGTTACCAGTGAAGCCCCTCAACACTGTCCTACAGAATTCCTATTCTCACCATTTTCTGTCACCAGTGAAGCCCCTCAACACTGTCCTACATTGTTCCATCTTTTTCTTAAATTTTAAAATGGACTCCAGTGTCTAGCTTATGAAATATGTAGATAACTGCAAGCTTAAGGGCTTTGTCTTTAACCTTGTTAATACCAACGTCCTTCAAACAGCACATACTATTGCACATGAATTGTGCACTACAAATGATCCTTGCCTTCCACATAAAAAATGTAGCATAAAATGTAAAATTCTTGCATTTGTCAAAAAAAGAGAGAAAAAACAATTGTATCCATTATTTGTGGAAAACAGATAAAATATGAGAAAATAGTAAAAGATCTCTGAGGCCTTGTAGTTGATCAACTTCATTTGATATCCATATAGGTGCTATTCCTTACAAAGCATAAGGAGTACCCACATGATCCTCCCTGGGATTGAGAGCCATGATAGACAAGTAACCAACCTGTTTATACAGCCCTTATCAGACCAATCACAGACCATGTAACCTAGTTTAACCTTACATACCATCTGATGCTATTACTTTTGCTCAAATTAATTTTTATTAAAATGTTTTCCATGTCTTCAAATAGATTGAACCATAAATACAGAAACATAAAATAATATAATGTAATCAACTAGCATCTGATGTTATTACTGAAGGTACAAAGATTCCCTTAAAAGAGACTGGAAGGGTTTCAGGGCTTAGCATTTATCTAGAGATTATTGATAACTCTTTCTTGTCTGTGATTCATATGTAGTTGTTAGGCAAACAGTGCAGGAGACTATTAAAGAGTCTAGCCCAAATTCCCAATTGACACAAAGCTCACGGTCAGACAGTGGGCAAATGAAGACTGAAAGATTCAAACTCTACAGCCTTGAGGCAGGCAGTAGCTCAGAGCTTTAGTCACCTAGTTTGCCAAACTTCTGTGAATCTTATTAACTTCTTAGAGAAGACTTGCTCCTGAAATGCTTGAGACCTGAAAGCAAGAGGACAGTCAACTGCAATAAAATTAATAGTAACTATATCATGAAATATAACAACTTCATAGCTCAAAGACAGTTACTTTTATTTATTTACACTTTGTTGACTGGGTTAGTCCCACTAGGCCAATGGTCTCTTTTCATGGGAGACCCTAGGTGATATTCACATTGACTAGGAGAAATTTGGCCCAGGCACCAAGGACCTTCCTCAACTTTTTTTACATCCATCAGAACTACCACTGACTCGGGCAGATTCAGTCTTGGTTTAGCATCTTATCCAAAGGAAAGAAAGTTTTTCACACCTAAAGAATAAACTTCCCTGGTCAGTTTAAATCAGTCCATCATTTCATGCCTTTAAGAATGAACAGGATGACCAGATGGACACCTCTAAGTTCCATCATGGGATCCAGAGATTCAGTCTTCTTAATGGCCAATAGCCCTTGAAGTTTGTTCATTAAACCTATGAACCTTCTCACTTTTTGACTATCAGCCTTTCTTCAATTAGTCTTGAGCCTAACTGCTCCCTTTCAGGGACAATGCTGTCACTGTCCCTGGTAACAGCAAGTCAGAGTGAGAAATTACCAAGGCAGTCATGAATGTCGCTTTTACCCTGTTGTTCATAGACCATCAGTCTTTCCTGTATCCTATTGCTCACCAAATGGCTGGGAAGTTGTCTGTCACCAACTCTCTTGACTAGCAGTCTGAGTTCACTCAGGAGAGAGCAGGTATTACTATTGATGCTTCCCTCCTGCCTTAATGCCCAAAAAATACATCTCCACTTCCCAAACACTACCACTCCCTTGTTGGTCTGATTGTCTACAAGAAATACTGACAGCAGGGTAATTTTTCTCTTAGGACATAACTGCACCTTCTGATGGCTGATACAAGCTCATGCAACACCACAAGGGCAAACAGTTCTCTCCTTTGCATGTGCTTCCTTCTACTCATAGTCTAATGTGGGTCACTATCATTGTCTTGGTAGTTCTAAGCCAATATCCCTGACCATGGCCATTTCTCAGGTCTTGCAAAACTCCACTGTTCAATGGGATTAGCTGTCAAGAACCCTCCTCTCTCTTTTCCAGGCTCGTGCAAGGCAGCATTAGACACCCACTCCCATCCTGCCTACCTCACCCTTCAAGCACTCAAACCACTGGTTGAACAAGAGTTGTCTGGGTCCTAGTCAGAAGGATAAGTTTATTGCATCTCCAAGATGGGGAAGCTACACATCACAGTCATAGAATGAGGTGCTGGACCTCAGAGTTGCACTGGATGTGCCCCAAGAGTTTTGGCATTTACTTCTCCAAAGTCAAAACTAATGTCAAGGTCCTCTAGCTGATGATTGCAAACAAGAAGTTGTCATAGAATAACCCCAAGACACTAACCTCTTACAAGAAGGACTAACACAGACAAATGACTGGTGCCAAAGCTACAGCTTAAAACTCTGTGCCAAGAAATGCATAGTAGTACCCTTTGGAAAGCTGGCCACCTAGGAAGCCACCTCATTGATAATACACCATTAAGAGTAGATCCAAGTCAAGTAGTCAGGGATTTGGGGACATATGTTGACAGGAACCTGGCTTTTAACCAACATGTGTCTGAGGTAGTAAATAAATAATTCTATGTTGCTCAACTTATAAGCAAAACCATGACATCTAGGTCTAATAAGGTCATTGTTCCTCTATAGTCAGCCATTGTCAGACCCATCATAGAGTACAACACTCCCTTCAGTATCAATCTGACTAGACACATGGATCAGCTGGAACATCCACAGAGATTCCTCACAAAAAGAATACAGGGATCAGAGGCAGATCATGATCAAATGGCAACCTAGACAAGGTCATGGACCAGACACCCCCACACAGTCATCGTGGTGTCCTATGCCTTGTCGCTCTCCTCCCAGTTACTGTAAACACCACTCAGAATTGTCAGCATGCATACTATTTTCTTCTTTATACTTTCCTAGGTAAGTACTAGGCAATCAGTCTGCAGACCATTTCAAGCATGGCCAAAAACTATATTCAAAATTTTCCTCTGGCCTCAAAGAGTGCAAATCAAGATAGACCGGGAGAGAATTTGAGGCTGCCCATCCAATTATTTAGCTTTACCTTGAGGTGGGTAAGGGTGCTACTCTGTTTAACATGCAGTGGAAGTTTGTTCCAGAGATGAGGGATACATTAAGAAATGAATATATCACCAAAACATGTCTTATTTATATGTTGATGAAAGTGTAGTCCCTTTAACCAAGTATTTGATGTTCCATTAGTTCTGCAAAGAAATAGGAGATCAAATAGGGTGATTTTTCATGGCAGGAAAGGCTAGACATAGATCTCCATGGAGAAGTCTGTAAGAAATTGAATACAGAGAAAGGGCTGACAGTCTCTACTGATAACTAAGATTTTTGAGGCCACTAACCTTTTTAGGTATGAATCTCTGAGATCTCTCAAGTTGTGTGATGTGTAGATAAATACATACTAAAATATGTGTTATATTCAATAATGGGTGTGATAAGATATGAGTAAAGAGGACTTAAGATTTGTTTGGATTTAGTGAAGATGTCTTTGGAAAATAGATGGGCCAGATAAAAGGCTTTCTGAACTACTATGGAGATATGATGATCAAATGATAAAGAATTAACAAAAAGAGTACCCAGATCCTTTACATCAGTGTCTGACTGGAGGGGTGCATGTCTTATAAGGTAAGTGAAACTGTTTTGTTTACCAAAATGAACTATGTTAGATTTTTTAATGAAATTTTATACTGTTGCCCTTACAAAAGTTGTTAACATGGTCTAAGCAGTGCTGGAGCAATTTTGAGTCAGCTGAAGATTGAATAACAACATACAGTTTACAGTCATCTGCGGACTTAGTTAACCATAGACCAGATATGCTGACCTGAAGGGCTGTAAAATATATGCCATATAGGAAAGGGCCCAAACTGAGCCCTGTGTTACACTACTGGTAACTTTTTTGCTTTCAGAAATGGCATCTGCTGCTCTAACCATATGCATTCTGTCAAACAACCAGTTAGCTATCCATTGCACAATGTAAGGATTTATACTCAGATATACAAATAAGTCTGTCAATAATGCCTACATGGGGAATAGTGTCAAAGGTATTGTCCAGGTCTACATATGCTGCATGCACTGGATAATCATTACCCATTGCTTCAGTAACTTTTTCAAAGAAATTAATGAGGTTAAAGAAGAAGGGCATTCCTTTGATAAAGCCAAATTGATGAACGTCCAGGGTTAAGAGATTTTCAATGTCCAGATTGTTGAAGTCTGAGATAATGCACTCCATAGCTTTACATATGAGGCTAGTGAGACTAATGGGTCTATAGTTACCTTGGTCCATGGCTGGGCCACCCTTATGTAATGGCATTATAATGGCTCATTTCTAGGCTTCAGGACTGTAAGCTGTGGAGAGGCGTAGATTAAAGAGGTTGTATGTTGCCAGGGCCAATGGCTAGCATATCCTTAGTTATTGAAAGGGTTGAGAGAACATGTTCAATAGTAAAGAGGGATACTGGGATTGTGGAATGGAAAATGTAGCATTATTGTGGATTAGCTCAAAACATTGTTGGATGTTCGTTCTTAACTTCCTCACATTTTACTTTAGAAATAGACAAAGATGTGGATTTAATTTAAAACTTTGAATTTATTTATCTTCCATTGACCAGGTAAGTCCCACTAGGCTAGTAACTTCTTTTCAGGGGAGATCCCTGGTGGTATTTATACTACTATGGGGTATTTAGCGAGTGCATCAGGGAACTTCCCTTACTTGTCATTTTGTTTTGAGTGGGATCCGATTTGCAGGAGCACTTCTAATTCCCATTCCAGGAGCAGAGGCAGCTCATAGAAAAAGGGAGGCAGATGGAGAGAGAAGGAGATGACAGAGTGGTGAAAGAAATGGAGTAAAAAAATATTGAGACCAGTGAATGTGTACAGGATTCTAAGGAAATGTTTCAAAGAAATCTGTTTAATGGAGATAAGTCAGCAATTGATGGATGCATAATTTCAGCCCTCCAGTCAGGAGGTTTGCAGGAAGATTTGCTTAAAAAACGGTGCAGAGTGAGCCAGAAAAAAAAGGATATGTTTCCTTGGGGGGGGGGGCATTATGGAAAATGTACAAAAGGAGGACGCAGAGACAATCCTGAAGAATAATGATGAAATGGAAAAGAAAATATATAGAGAGAAAGTAAAAGAAGGCAAAAGTAGACTAACAGAAAAGAAGGCAGAAGACAATGAAAAACAAAAGTATATGGTAAGGATTCAAAGTAAAGAAGACAAAGAAATGGACGGGTATGAAGTGTGAGACAATTTAATAGCTCATTTGGTTGTAAAATCACATGATGTAAGAGCATTTATTCTTTTTAACAGAGACATTTTGTGACATTATATCTGAGGCTATTTTTTTCAATGGAAAATTCTCTTGGAGAATATGAAAAAAGAAACACTGTAACCCATGGAATCTTTATGTGATGAAAGCATCTACCAAGGAAACAAAAGAAGAAAATGCATGTACAATTTCAAACAGAGGTAGAAAGAGCGATTTTGAAAGGACATTTGAAAACTTTATATAAAGAAGTACTGTCCATTGCAAAGGGGTTTTATGGACTGGTTGTTGGGATTGTAATATTGTGTTAAAAATAGAAAGAGAAAAAATATGCATAAGATAATAAGATACATGTGGAGGGGAACAAGAGTGCTGTAAAATACCAGGGACAACCCAAAACATGTTTTTTTGTGAAGAAAAGAAAGACATTTGATAAGTAACTGTGACAAAAGAAAATGTTATATTTGTGAGGAAATGGGACATGATGCAAAAATGTGAACTGAAATGTTATAAAAGTAGCAAAATTGGACATTTGTGGATGGATTACAAAAATAAAAATAAGGGTAAAAAAGAAAGAATGAACAAAGAGAAGAAATTTTAGAAGTAGAAGAAAGTGAAGAAAATTAGATGAGCAAAATAATAATGAGGACATAGAAGAAGGTTCTGAAATAAGTGATGAAGAAGACATAAATTGGGAAGTAGCAAAAGAAAATAGAATTCTGTTGGTAAAATGGTAAAATACAGAAGAAGAAAATTTAAAGGAAAAAGTAAAAAAAAAAAAAGAAAGGAATTAGATGACAAAGAATATATACAGCTAATGACTGGGGCTTGGTATAATGGTTAAGGTGCTTGACTCACAGACACAAAGTACAGAGTGTGATTCAAATTTTTTGGGGGGAAATTGGCTAGGCTTAGAATGTCTTATAAGAAAGCTTGCCTAAGCATTCCCTATGAATTTATGAAACCTTGAATCTAAGGAAAGGGAAAATAACAATTTTACAGTGCTTTCTGTAAATGGGAATATTATTAAGAATATCATAAGAAAAATAGGGATTTTGGAGGAGTGCAATACATGTGATGTACATGTAATTATATTAGAAGACACAAGATTTTTAACAAATGAAGGAAGATTAGAAACAGAGAAACTATCGGGAAAAAACATAATCTGCAATTTGGGAATGAGAGAAGCTCTAGAATAGCCATATTCTGTAGAAATACAGAAAGGATATTAGATGTAACTTTAGCAAAAATGGGAAGATTAACCATTGTAGATTTAAAATAGGAAGAACAAGTATACAGAATTATAACATTATATGCTTAGACTAATTGTAAAGAAAGTGAAAGGTTATTTCATCAGATTTTAGACTATGTAATGATATAATAAGAGGAGACTTTAATTTTGATTTAAGAGGAAAGTGTAAAAAGAAAGGAAATGATATAAGAAAAATGTTAGAAATTATAAGACGTAGTAATTTAAAACTTTGGGACAAAAATTCATGGACTAACAAAAGGGGTATGTATAGAACTGAAGTAGATTATTTCACTGTTATAGGAGAAGGAGAGATAGTTGAAATAGGATTTCCTGTTCATCTTGCAATGTGGCTAGAGATAAAGGGAAACAAGGAATATATAAAAATATGTACAGGAATAAAATAAATAAATGAGAAAGCATGGAGTGAAGAAAAAAAGAGATTAATAATACATTTATGGAAAGATCATATAACTGTGAGAACATTTTATAAAAAAAATGGCCTGAATGGTGCATGATATTTAAGAAAAATTGCAAAAAAAATGTTTTTTTAGTGGTAATATGATTTGAGAGACCAGTTGACATAATGGTTAAGATCTTAGCCTCCCAGGTACAAGGTTCGATCCTGACCTCTGGCCAATGCCTGTTTGCACATTCTCCCTGTGTCTCCATGGGGTTTCTCCCATGTTCGAAAAACATGCTGAGTTTTTCCATCTCAAACTCACCAATGAATGGAGCTGTGAGCAGCAGCACAGACTCTACATGGTGCCCTATACAGGGAAGAATTGTACAGACCAACTGTTTTGGGCATCTACTGTGGTGCACAGTATCCTCAAGGCAGGAGAACATGGATCCCAGACTGTGTGCCATAGCAGGGTGTAAAGTATGGCTCTAGGTGATTCAGTCATATTGACTAATGTCGCCAAAATAGACATGGGTAGTTACCTACTCTGACTTACTCCAGGGACCCTTGCTAATGGTGGGAGGGTTATATGTGGGTATATGTGCCTCTATTGGCCAGTGTCTGGCCACCATAAAGCCCAGCAGCCCTGGGTCAATAAGCTACTGGCTGGCCGGTGTCTAGTTGCCCAGCCTGGGTAACCTGGGATAGCTCTGTTGAGCGAAAGCTGGATTTAAAAAAAAAAAAAAAAAACAACCTGCCAAACATGAATTAGGAATCGCTATGCTTAATGTAGGTTCATTGACAGGATGTAGCTTGGAAGTGGATGATATGATGATGATACGGAGGAAGCTGGACATCCTATGTATCCAAAAGATGAGATGGAAGGGTAGTGCAGCAAAGCCACTTGGCTTGGGATCCAGACTCTACTACACAGGAGGGGGACAGGCTAGAAATGGTGTAGGAATTGTGGTGAGAGAGAAGCTTCAGAAGGCAGTGAGGGATATCATCAGAATTAATGACAGACTCATGGCAATCAGACTCCAGTGTAATGATAGGGCAGTATTCATAATCTCAGCCTATGCCCCACAACAGGGTTGTGATAGTGAGGATAAGAGTGCATTCAGACAGCAGTTTCAGGACTTGCTAGATAAAGCAGGACCACATGAATTGGTGTTGATAATGGGTGACATGAATGCACATATCAGGACAGACAGAACAGGATATTAGGACTGCCTGACTCCACATGGGTGGGGCAACCGGAATAAAAAAGGAGAAGCCATTCTAGACTTCTGTCTGGCAAATGGTACATAAGGAAAGATGGTGGTGGAATGCAGAAGTCCAGGAAGTCATCAAAAGAAAGAAGGAGTGCAGGAAGAAGTGGGAGATAGAAAAGACTGACCAGGCTAGAAAGGACTACTGGATGGCTAACAAAGAAGCTAAGAAAGAAGTTGCAATAGCAAAGAATAGGGCATCGGAGGCACTGTACCAACTTCTGGAAAGTGACTCAGTAAGTGGCACAAAGAAACTATATCAGGTTGCAAGGCAAAGACAGAAAGATAAAGAAGATAGTCAGACACCTTCCATAAGGGATGCCAGCAACAACCTACTCACCATTCCACACCAAATCAAAGGCAGATGGAAGGAGTATTTCCAGGAGCTTCTGAATGAAGAAAACCCCACAGAAGCTGTACTGCTCCAGAAACAGCCTAAGATGAGAGAAGAAGAGGAGCCCACCCTAGAAAAAGTAAGAACAGCACTAAGGAAAATGAAGTCAGAGAAAGCAGCAGGCTCAGATGAGGTCACAGCAGATATGATAAAGATGCTGGGTGTGATGGGGATAAATGGCTCCTGAGGGTACTAATAGCAGTGTGGAGAGAAAAGCATATCCCAGATTACTGGAGAATAAGCATACTCATGCCAGTGTACAAGAACAAAGAGGACATCCACAACTGTGGGCAGTACAGAGGCATCAAACTCCTATCACATTGCATGAAAGTTCTGGAGAGGGTAATTGATAAATGGATATGCAGAGTAGTAGAATGTAAGATGGGAGATGAGCAGTTTGGATTCATATCAGGATGCAGCACAACTGACCAGATGTTTGCAGTGAGACAGATACTTGAGAAGAAGCTAGAGATGAAGAGAGAGTCTAACTGGGCATTCCTAGACTTGAAGAAAGCGTATAATAAGGTCCCAAGAAAGCTGATCTGGGCAGTACTGAGGTGTTTTAAAGTCCCAGAAACATTGGATGAATTAGGGTCTATATTAGAACACCGAACTTTCAAAATTTCGAGTGTTCCAATATCGAACCCTATCAATCGAAAATTTAAAACATCGTACATACAGAACAGTGAATTTCTTCCTAGGGAAAAAATTTGCTGTTCAAAAACACATACACACAACACAAGCACACCAAACAAACAGCAATTCACACACATACACCTAAACTCTTACACCTAACCCTACACTAAACTACACATACACCACTAACTATCCACTTACCTTAACCCAAACCCTAAGGTCTGCCACTATTGCACAGTCACCTCACCCACACCCTAATCCTAACTCACCCACCCCACCCTAACCCTCACGTCCACACAATCGCACACTTACCTGAACTGTTCGCTGAAAATAGATCGATTTTAGAACACTCAAAATTTTTAATGTTCGGTGTTCTAATATAGACCCATAGAATTAGTGCAGGCTATGTAGAAGGACCCAGTGACTCAAGTATGAACAGTGCCCAAAGGACCACAGGATATTTCTTTTAATAAAATAATAAAATAGTACACAGTGCATCAATGTTAAGTGCTTTCATCAAAAATTTTGACTTCATCAGATCAGGTTCTGATGAACTCAAAAATTTTTGATTAAAGAACTTAACATTGATGTACTGTGTACTATTTTATTATTTTATTAAAAAAATATCCTGTGGTCCTCTGGGTGCTTTTCTTTTTTGTTTTGGTTGCTCATGCACCTACACACCATTTTGCTGTGTTCAAGTATGAATAGTGTTTGGCCTCAAAGAGGGATTCCCAGTGAGAGTATGCATACACCAGAGTTCAGCTCTGAGCTCACTGTTGTTCATACTGATGATGGACTGCATTAGCAAACAGGTTGGACGGGACAGATCAACAAAGTTGCTGTATGCAGACGATGTGGCATTACAGGCAGACTATGAGCTAGAACTTCAACAAAGGCTAGGAGAATGGAATGCAAAACTGAAGGCACATGGGATGAAACTAAGCACAGCTAATCCAGTGGTAATGGCAGCAAACTGGGGAAATTAGAAGAACTTGAGAATAGAGATGGAAGGGAAGACAGTGGAACAGGTAAACAGCTTCTAGTATCTGGGAGGGGTGGTTAAGGAGGAGGGAAGTCTGAATGAAGCGGTCAAAGCTAGAATCAGAGGGGCTGCAGCCAACTGGCATAGAGTGTCAGGTGTACTCTATGACAGATATATGTCAAAGAAGCTGAAAAGTAAGGTGTACAAGACAGTGGGGTAACCAGTACTACTGTATGGTACAGAAACCTGGGCAGTAAAGGCAGAACAGTTGAAGAAGCTAGAGGTGATGGAAATGAAGTTTCCTGAGAAGGGTTGTAGGATGCACACTGTGGGACAGAGGAAAAAATGATGACATAAGGGCAGAAGCCAAGGTAGTTCCAATTGCAGCAAAGATCGAAGAGACCAGATCACGGTGCTTTGGACACATGCAGAAAAGCAGAAGACAATCTGGTGAGGAAGATTTGGGGCAAACAGGAAGAGGGTAAGAGAAAGCGAGGACATCCAGCAAACAGGTGGATGGATTGTGTGAAAAGATCTGCGACAGTCAGGCATGAGTGTTGAAGAAGGCAGTAGTATGGCACTGAATTGAGAGAGTTGGCGACAGTTAACACAATACCCCGACCCCATGTAGGAAAAATGGAAAAAAGGGGGCTGTTGATGAGGAGTATGATTTGAGAAAAGTAAAAAAAAGAAAAATATAAAAAAACATAACAATGCATTGGAATATTTAGATCATAATGATAGAAAGTACTTTCACAAAGAAAAAGAACTATATGAAAAAAAAAATCAGGAAAAAAATACAAGAATGATTATGTAAGCAAAGATATTTTTTACAAGAAAAAAGAGAAAAACTATCAAATCACTATTAGTAAAGAAAGACGGTAGTGCAATGAGAGAAACAAAAAATTTAAAAGGAGACATGGAAAGATCCTAGGAAAAGATCATGAATAGTGTATTACAATATGTACAAGAAATGCTTAAAGAAAAAAGTAGGCAGAAAAAAAACATGGAAACTAAAAAGGTTAACAGAAAAAGACAATAAAGATTTCAAGAAGGAAATTTCTTTAAATAAACTAGATAAACTACTAGAACAAGTAAATACAGATTTGGCTGCAGGACCAGATGGAATAGTGTATGAAATGTACAAAAATTTAAGGGATTGGCAAAAACATACTTTTTAAACATTTTGAATGAAGGGTTTATGTATAAAGAATTATATAATGGAATACTTAAATTCATATAGAAGAAGGAGGGTAGAAGTATTGAATAATAATGATTATAATATCTTTATGAAAATAATACAAAAAAGATATGAAATTAAAATGGAAAATATTATGGACGATAGTATGCATGGTGTAAAGGGAAAAGATTGTCAAGAATTATTAATGATAGTTAGAGAAACTGTGGATGATATTGTGAATAGAAAACAAGAAGAAGAAAAAAATCATGATAAGACACCTTAATAAGGCATTTGATACAACTGGTCATGAAATCATATGGGTCATAATGAAAGAATATAAGTGAGAAAGTTAGAAAATTATTTATGTCAGCATATAGTAATAATAAAGTAAAAATAATTTGTAAATGCCTAGTTAAGCCAAGAGGTACATATGAAGAGTGGTGTAAGACAGGGATGTCCAGTTAGTTATATTGTCTTTGCATTAGTTATGAATGTGATATTATGTGAAATAAATTATAAAATGAAGCAGGTGGAGTATATAACACCTGAAGGGTTAAGAATTTCAGTTCTGTTAATATAAGCAGATGACATTATTATAATAATTGCAAAAGAAAAAAAATAGATAAAAGAAGTACTATTTGCACAAATAAGTGTCTAGAGGTGAGAGGAATGTCTTTAAATAAAACGAAAACTAAAAAATTAGGTGATGTAGTAAAGATGGGAAGGTATAAATTTCACACTGAATGAAATTTCTGTGTTAGTTATAAAATTTGGGAATAAAGATGTAAGCAGAATTCAATGGGAAAAAACAATAGCAGAAATAAAACAAACCTCCCTGGGATTCAATAAACTCCATGTAGGCTTTGCATGGAGTTTATGTGTCTGTGCGATGATGCATAACAAGTGACAGTGTACAATGCATATTAATGACACACTGTACTCCTAAGCTACATTTTGCAGCTCACAACAGTGTTGCTGGCTGCAAAAACTCATAAGTGAACAAAGATAGTAATTCCATGTAAAGGAGAACATCTATCGTGCACAGATTTCTGCAGAATGCCACAATGATCACCAGGGCTTTATATATAGCGAAACCTTGTCAGTGAAAGCCAATAGTAATTCTGTGTTAGGAAGAGCACTTACAGTGTGTAAATTTGTATGCAATGCTACAATGATAACCAGGAGATTTACAAATAACTGTCATTGTATTAGTGCAACACATCTGCGGAGAGGCCGACTTAATGAGAGGACAAATAACGAGTAGTATGGACATAAGTGGCATAGATGTCACACAGAAATGCATTAGAATGTAACACTCCCAACCTCTCAGCATGACAAATGTGGACAAAGACATAATAATGGGAGGATTAAAGGTCAGAAATGGGGATAGATTTTTAATATTACACTGACAAACTTAGGAAGCTGATAGAATATATAGGTTATTCATTAGCATGAACTTTTTGAAGACCACAAAGTTTGAAACTCAAATATCATTCATCAGTTTCTGGCTGCACTCTGCAATGACATGCCAAAGATTTGCCAGGAAAAAACATGTTAGGAGGAAAAGATCACAAATATGACACAAAAGCTGGACATTCTGCACAGATCAGGACAGTAGAGAGGTATGCACTCAAATGTAGGTAATATTGAGTCACATCAGTCCAGAGATCATCCCAGTGAGATGGCAGAAAGCCTCAAATTTGTTAAGGATAACATCTGGACATCCTGGGAATATCTGGACATTTGAGAGGTATGAATCTGTAGTCTATGGTCCAAACACAGTAGAGACAGTGTACCTACAGTGCAGAGTATTATGATATCCCATTCCTGGTATTCTGTACTAAAGCTTTGTTAATGATCTGTAAGAGTTCCTCTTTATAATCGTGCGATACTGAAATCTCGAATTTCAGTATTTCTCGACCATAAAGATGAAACCTTCAAATACCGAACCTTCACAATCCTGAAACTATACATCCCGAACATACAGCATACACCACACCACACATAAACCACAACACCCACACTACAAAACAAATAAACACACAAAAACAAAACACCACACATCCACATACATACACTACACATAAGCAAGTGGGCAAGCCCCCCTGCACCCCCACACCCCCTACTTATATATACTAACTCAGAGGTCGCACAAACAGTAAAAGACAGTACACTCACACCCAGATATTCCACAGTCCCTCGCACACACACACACACACACACACACACACACACACACACACACACACACACACACAAACACACAGGCAAACACCAACACATCCAACAATTACACACTCATATGTTCACCTTCCTATCCTAACCCACACATACAACTTACAAACAATCTCACATACACTCATACTCCCACCCAAAACCCTTACAAAACACTCACTTACCTGAGATTCCATGTAAATCCATACACTACACCGAACAACATCCAAACCAAACAGAGCACGTCACGTAACATAAAGCCATAACTGTGAATTTGAAATATTCAAATTCGTGATTATGCACTTTTGACATTTTAAAAATTCTCCTTTATGGTCGCGAAATACTGAAATTAACAGGACATGGACTGTCATGTAAAATGATCACTCAGGGAAGTGTGTGTATTGAATAAGGACACAAAGATGAATTGTAGGAATGAACATAGGGAAGGAGGACAGGTGAAACTTCCTCATGTACAGGAGAGGAGGGCATGTCAATGGAAGATTGTTGCAGCAGCAACACCAACCACATATCTATATGGTACAGTACGGGCTGTAACAGTGAAAATGTGTTGTCTGTGACTGTCACACAAGGTGACATAACAATGGGGACAATGTGTATGTGAGATAAGCATCCTTACATGAATAATCCAAAGGACATCTATCAGGGATCTGACATATAACTGGGTAGGGTGCATATTGGGGAGCTGTGCAAAATGATATACCTGAATATGAGTGTACTCTCAGAAGAGGTCTCCAGCAAGGTGGCCACAGGTAAAGGATCATGACAAACATTACAAGAACCAACCAGAATCATGGATAATATCAGAATAATACCACCTCCAATACCATGTCTCTGATGTACCATATGTGATGTGGAGTGATAGATGAGCCTGCACACACTCACGTGGCAACTATTATGATACATCCACACTCTATGAGGGTTACCACGCAACTCTCCTGGCACTGTAATGCCTGCAGGAGGTGTTAGGGGGACACTGCTATAAGTGTATGTAACAGTATGGTCAATGCAGGCTACCTGCCTTGTGTTCATGGCATATATCTGTGGAACAATCCACACTATCATGAATGATATACACGCCATTAATGTTGTCAAACATCTGTGTATGCAGTGTGTGCATATGCTCAACAGGTAGCACACATGCATCTGGTGTAATACCTCTCTAAGGCCAAGAGCACTGCATCAGTGGGCCTAGACAGTATCCCAGGATGCCTTCTAAATAGCATGAAACATGACCTATCAGGATCTCTGGAATTGCTATTTAACTGTAGCTTCCAAACAGGCTCCATGCCTCATGAATGGAGAACAGCAACACTCATCCCTCTGCACAAAGATGGCCCATCTACAGACTCTGGAAACTACAGACCTATAAGTCTCACTAGTCTTCTATATAAAACCATGGAAAGAATGATCACGGAAATGATCAATAGTGATATAGAAAACCTCCAGACCCTAGACCCAACCCAGTTTGGTTTCGTCGAGGGCAGGACATGCCTACTCAACCTGGTGGACTTCTTTGAGAAGGTCACCAAAGTGATGGATGAGGGCAAAATGGCTCATATTGCCTACCTTCACCTGGCCAAGGCATTTGACACAATACCCCAATCTGGCTTCATTGATAAACTTAAGAGGTTAGGTACAAACCCATATATCAGGCAGTAGATTGCCAACTGCATCACAAAGAGGACTCATGATTTAGAATTGGGGAGTCCACTTCTACAAAGAGGTCAGTCACAAATGGAGACCCTCAGGGATCTGTTCTTGGACCACTCCTTTTTGCACTTACTTCTCTGAAGTCAAGGCCAATGTCAATGGTCTCTGGCTGACTACATTTGCAGATGATTGCAAATTAGGAGCTCTCATTGAATTCCACACTGACACAAATGTTCTCCAGGAGGTGTAGACATAGACAAACAACTGGTGTCAGAGCCATGGATTAAAACTAAATGACAAGAAATGCATAATAGTATCCATCAGGAAATCTTCCACCCCTGGTAACTATCATATTGGCAATGCACCCTTTATAGCTGACCCAGTAGTTATAGACACAGATAGACAGTAATCTAGTCTTTGACCATCATGTATCTACAGTAGTGAAGAAATCATTCCATTATGTGCAACTTATAAACAAAGTTATGGCATTTAAATCTAAGGAAGTTATTGTTCCACTGTATTCCACATTTATCAGACCTATAACTGAGTACAATGTCCCCTTTGGTATGTACCTAACCAGGCATATCCACCAATTGGAATGTCCACATACGTTTCTCACTAAAAGAATACAGGGTATAAGTAAAATGTCATATGCAGACTGCCCCATGGCCCTATCTCTGTATTCTGTCTCCTACAGGCTTTTGAGGGAAGATCTATGCCTGGCATACAAGGCATTGTCAGACCCCACTCTGAGGGACCTCTTGCATATCCACAAAACAAAGAGCAACAGGATTACCCATTGTTAAGGCTTAACCCTTGTCTGTGATATAAATAAAACCTGCTAGAGAGACAGGTATGTATCCCAGAGACTACCCCATCTCTGGAAGAGGCTCCCATCCATGTGAAGCAGAGTACCTCCCTAACCCAATTCAAGTGCAACATGGACAATTGGATGGGGAAAAGGGAAATGCATCCCTGGTTTGGCATCTATGTCTCTAATGAACACAGGTAACCTGTAAATGGTTTATCTCCCAGGCCCATGCTTACACTTATCAAGGGTATCAGAACTTGTCAAAGATTTGGGATGCATGGCTAGGCTTAAAAAGTGCCTTATGATTGTTAGCTAGTAAACACCTATGAAACTATTGTTGTTCCACACCATCAGACAGTCATGTGTATTACCCAGAAAGAATGCCTAGGTATTGTCAATAAGCTGTGTGACAGTGCACTGTGACAAAGGTGGTACACTTCAGTTACACATCACTGAAAGATGTGTATGGAGGTACATGAAGATGGGTGCAATGTTTACAGTTATTGGTGTGAGGAAGGCTGGGAACCCTGAAGTTATTATGGTCTCCGATGTGCATGTCCTTCACATACCCAGTAACTGTGTTACATTCAAGGGAGTAGTCAGCACTGTGACCACATGCTGGTGGATGTACCACTTACCCTCTAACCCAGGACACAGGTCACATATCTATAGGTCTGATTATAGGGTGTGATGCCCACATTATAATTGGGTTGTGTGTCTGGTTTCTGATTCAACAAATCCCTCTATGTGTCTCATTAATGCAGGTGCTGTCATGCTGGTGGCAGCAGTCTCTGGTATGTGTTGATACTGTTTGTATTATACTAATATCACAGCTGGAATCAAGAACTGCATGCTGCTTGGACACAGCATGTATATGTCATCTGTGATGTCCATCACTGAACTAATGGGCAGGAAACAGTAAAGTAGACACCTCCTGATGTACCAGTCTAATCACTGGACCTGAGATATATGTCACATCACACATTTCAACATAAGAAAGGAATCACGGCACAAGAAACTGATAAAACATAAACACAGGTTCGAGCAGCAGTAAAGTCATCACACAGGTTTATTAAAATACTTAAAAAACTTTAAGCGCTTTTCATTTGCAGTCATGCAAACTTCATCAGAAGTACAGAAACAAGAAAGTTAAACAGTCCTTAAATAATCACTTGATCAAAAAACGCGGGACAAAAGATAATTGCTTACTTAAACAGACATTACCTAAAAGAAACTTCTTAATAAATTGTTAACTATTTTTTAACTATATCTTCAATAATTAACCATGAACTCATGCTAAATTCAGAGCTCTAATACACAAGGAACTAATACTGAATAAACCATTAGATTAAAACAAATCCTAAGAAATCATAAATACTTTATGACTAGGTAACAACATCAATGCTTATAATATTCCAGGCTTAAATGAGTCATGCTCCATTAGTAGTGTTCTTAAACTTAAAAGTTTACAAAGATAAAGTTTGTTTTATTATTCACTAAATTATTTCTCGTTATTGTTGAGTTTGTAATAATGTTGTGATGGAAACACTGGGAACACATTTAGGCAGAAATCTGAACTTTGACCATCAACTGTCCACACTGTTATTGAAAGCCTATGTTGTGCACATCCTAAGTCATGCCATCATTTAGGTGTATTAGGATTGTATGACAGCACTGTAGTCAGACCTAATTGCAGCACTTATACAGTATAATGCTCTTTTTTACATGTACCGCACCAGACACATGTAGCAGCTGGAGAAACCACAGAGCTATTCAGTAAAATAATACAGGGCATATACAACATACCATTATGTATGTGGATAGATTGAAAGCCACATCACTGTAAATTTTATTGTATAGGATAAAGTGATTTCTGCCTGACCCTGCCCTGGTGGGAGTACTGCATATCCAAAAATGTGATATAGCTGATGACATCAGCAGTGTCTGTTGAGAAGAAGATGACAGTGTCCCACATGTTGGTGTAAAATACTTTCTGTAATGTCAAGCAACAGCTCACACACACAGTTGACTGCAGTGAAAGAGAACCCCTTCCTCAGTGCACAGACTACAGAACACAGTACTTTACACAAGTGCTACAGCTCAAGTTTGACTTGATGTTTGTCAGTCAACACTTTATAGCTGATGACATCGGAAGTGTCTGTTGAGGAGAAAATAGCAGGGTCCCACATGCTGGTGTAAAATGCTCTCTGTAATGTCAAGCAACAACTCACACACACAGTTGACTGCAGTGAGAATAGGACCCCTACCTATGTAAGCATATGGACTACAGAGCACAGTATGTTATGTAAGTACCAAGGCACAAGTCTGACTTTTACCCCAGGGCAGGTGAACTTATAGTAGATGACATCAGCATGCCATGCGGGAGAAAAGTACTTTACGAGCATTTATATAGATGCATGGAATTAGGAATACCTGACAGGACAAAATCATCCTTCACAAGCAAGAATAAACCTGTTTGGTGGACATCTGCAACAAATAAACTATATAACAAAAGGAAACAAATTGCTGTCCTGGACCAAGAACGTGCCTAATTGGAAGCAATTTCTCCTTAGCCTGTACAAGCAAATACGAGCACTAGTGAAATCCTCTAAAGTCAACTTCAAGTCCAAATTGGCCACATCTACTAGAGACAATCATTAGGCCTTCTTCACATATGTTCGCAATCACAAAAGAAGCATCCAGATCTGTTCAGAACTGGTAATCAAGGATACCACATACACAAATGCTGTAGATATAGCCAACCTACTAGCTGACAGATTCAGTGAAAACTTCACACCCTCAGTCCCCCTATCAGTAAATCAGGACATCCCCATTACCTGCCCCCCACCCCTTATATCTAGGGAACAGGTCATCACTGCCCTCTCAAAGGCAAAAGATGCAGCCTCCATGGGACCCGATAATATCTCAGTCTGCATCCTATATCTACTCAGGCATGAACTTGCATCACCATTTAGGAACCCTATTCAACCAAAGCCTGAGTACCAGCTTTGTCTCAGCCAAGTGGAGAACAGCCACTGTCATCCCTTTACACACAGATGGAGTGAGCACCTATCTGAGAAATTATAGACCCACCAGCCTAACCAGCCTGATCTGCAAGGCCATGGAATGGATTATCATGGACCTCATTAACAGGGACATTGGCAACCTCCAAACACTCGACCCCACACAGTTTGGCTTTGTCAAGTGGAGGTCATGTCTGTTAAATCTGGTCAGCTTCTTTCAGACCGTCACCAAATCCATAAACAAGGGGAAGACAGTGCACACCAACTACCTTGACCTGGCCAAAGCCATCGACACTATTCCCCACTTGGGTATAATAGATAAACTCTCTCAACTAAGCATCAATCCATATGTTACCAGATGGTTAGCAAATTGGTTCACTGATAGAATCTACCTAATCAAAACAGGGGAAGCCACCTCAAGCAGTAGACCCGTAATGAGTGGCGTACCCCAGGAAGCAGTGCTCGGGACTCTGTTATTCAGAATATACTTCTCTGAGGTGCAGACCAAAATCAGTGGGCTATGGCTGACCAAGTTTGCAGATGACTGCAAGCTGGGTGCAGTCATCAATTCCCCAAGTGATGTGGATGTCCTCCAATTGGGTCTCACCCAACCAAATGACTGGTGCCAAAAACATGGCCTCAAGCTGAATGCCAAAAAATGCATCATCATTCCCTTTGGGTAGAGTCATGTTCCCACATATTATCACATTAATAACAAAGTCCTAAGCATCCAACCAGTTGTGAGGGATTTGGGCACCCAGGTTGATAGCAACCTGACTTTTGACCACCTTGTTGCTTTCATTGTATGGAAAGCTTTCTACATGGCCCACCTCATAAGTAAGGGTATCTCATCCAGGGACAAGGAAGCCATAACATCCCTGTATTCTTCCCTTATCAGGTTATTCATTGAGTACAATGCCTCCTTTGGCATGTACCTCAAAAAGCACATGCAGCACTGGAGAGACAACAGAGGTTCCACATCAGGAGAATCCAGGGCCTCAAACATCTACCCTACACAGATAAGCTAAAAGCCCTGTCCCTGTACTCAGTTTCATACAGATTCCTCAGGGCTGACATCTGTCTGACATACAAAGCAGTCTGAAACCCCGCCTTGATGGGACTGCTGCATATTCGCTAATCAAGCTCCACTCAAGTAACCCACACACATGACCTCAACCTGGTCTGTGACATCAATAGGACTTGTTAGCAGGACAGATTTGTGTCCCAGAGACTCCCCATCTGTGGAATAGACTCCTTCTCCATGTCAAGCAGAGTACCTCATTATCCCTTTTCAAGTGCAACCTGGATAAATGGATGGGAAACAGAAAACACACCCCTGGGATTCCACCTCTGTCCCTGCCGGACAGGGGCTTTGGGTGATGACTTGTCTAAACATAGGCTAAACTCTTGGCTAGGCTTATAAGGGCCTCAGGGCCAATAGCCTAGTAACCTTCTATGATCCTATGAAAATAGGTTGGGAGACCTGTATGAAATGGATGTGTATCAAACTACTGGCAATCTATGTAATTGGAGAAGTAACTGTAGGATACACACATCTGCTCTGCTGTCTAGACCCACACACAGAAATAGTCAACTGTAGTGAGAACAAAACCCTAATCTATCAAAGTATACAGACTACAGAGCAGCATATGTTACACAAGTGCTATGATACAAGTCGCTTTTATACAAGAGTGCAGGTAAACTTACAGTAGTTAACATCAACAGGCCATGTAGTTGACAATAGGTTGTGAGGCCTGCTTAGGCACATAGCTTCATAGTTCATATGTGGCTTTTAGCCTAATAGCACTAGGGTCTTTAGAAGCCTACCTTTGTAAAAACATAAGTACCATTAATGAGCCATGTTAAATTGTTATTTTTAGTATAGCATGTTTGCGAGCAGCACCAACTGGCCCTGTCCATGACAGACATAGGCACCAGCCCAGAGGTGACTTTACAATCCCTCAACCAGTAGTCAAGGTTGCACTTGAACAGGGTCATTGAAGAGAACTAATTCACATGCAGTGAGAGCTTATTACAGAGGAGTGTGTATTATTGTGAGATATATCTGTCTCCCCAGCATGTTCTGTTTATGCCACAGGGCAGGCTGAGAAACCTGGGGCAAATTATAGTTGTTCCATTTGAAGTGCAGACATCCATCATTTACAGAGGGCCAGGGTCTGAGACTGCTCTGCAATGCAACCATAGGTCACCTCTCAGCAGCCTGCATGATACTGAGTACAGTGACAGGTATGCCAGTCTTTCTGTGTATGTCATGTTTGGAGGCCTGGGAGTCTCCCAGGCACAACTCTGTGTTCTCTCCAATTGCTGCAGGTGTTTAGTGACATACAGAGAGATGTGAGCATTGTACTCCATTATTGGTGTGATAAGGGCAGAGTACAGCAAAGCTATGACTACCCTGGTCTTGGATGTGATGTCTATATGTATAATGTGTGCAATGCACATTGTGTGTGTCACCACTATGGGTACATAGTGATTAAAGTGAAGATTGCTGTCAACATGTCTCTCAACACTCCCAGAGATTGCCACTGCCATGGAACAAATTCTTAATTCAGGTGAAACTGAGCTAATCAACAATGCTGTTTAAGTGTAACTTGGACAATTGGATGTGAAATTGTAAAATTTCCCTGGGGGTTTCACCTATGTCACTCTTGGACAGGGACAACCAGTGCTGATCATGGATTTGCAAATATGGACTACACATCTTGGTCTATAAGAGAACAATGGTGCAACTTCACTAGGCTTGAAAAGGCCCTAGGGCCATTAGCCTAGTATCCTCCTATGAACCTAAGAACCTAGGGCAGTTATCTTAGTAGCCTTGTATGAACCTATGAAGCTATGAAACTATGCAGGCCTGCAACATCTTGTTTGACACATGTTGTACTGATGACATGTACTATAAGTTCAGCTGCAGTCTAACAAGCATCAACCTTGTGCTGTGGTACTTGTGTTAAGTGCTGTGTTCTGTAGACTGTGTACTTAGGTAGAAGTTCTATTCTTATTGCAGTGAACTGTGAGTGCACTCTTGCCTGACATTTCAGGGAGCCTTTTACCGCATCATTTGGGTTACTGTTATTACCATATTCACAACAGACACTGCTGATGTCATCACCTATATCAGATGTTTGGATATGTGGTCATCCCACCAGGGCATGGTCAGACACTGGACTGGCAGATGTCACCTCAACCTATACCAGACAGATAATAGTGACATAGCTTTTAATCTATCCACATGCATCATGGCATGGTTTGTAGGTCCTGTATTATCTTGCTGAGAAAGCCTGTGGTCTCTCTAGCTGCTGCATGTGTCTGTTGAGGTACATGCAAAAGAGAGCATTATACTGTACTACTGTTCTGATGAGGTTTGACTACGGTGCTATCATACAATCCTAAGACCTGAATATGATGGCATGACTTATGATATGCACCATATACTTGTCCTGGAAAATCATTAAAGAGAGAAGTTAGAAAGTAATGATACACATTACATTTTCTGACTTTACAGCCCTTACAAGAGCATTCACTATAAAGTTGTGAAATTTTGATGCTATCAACTGTCTAACTTTCCAAGTCCAATGTAAGTCAAAGGTACAACGAGCAGTTCAACAACAAAAAAGTGGATAAACTAAACACTAAAAGTTAGGTACACATCCTGAGCATCAGACACAGCTTTTGTATCCCTGAATCCAAAAGAAAGAAAACAGGGATATAGCACAGTTATCATTACTTGCAAAGGGTGTTGTGGGGGGGGGGGCAGGAAGCTAGGCTGACACAAAAGGACAGTGAGTGAGTGAGTGTGTGTGTGTGTGGGTGTGTGTGTGTGTGTGTGTGTGTGTGTGTGTGTGTGTGTGTGTGTGTGTGAGTAAGAAGGAGAAGAAGGCAGACATTGGGATACAAGAACAAATAGCCAGTGAGGCAAAAGGAGTAACTGTTGTGTGAGAGTGTGTGTGTGTGTGTGTGTGTGTGTGTGTGTGTGTGTGTGTGTGTGTGTGTGTCTGTGTGTCTGTAGGGGTCCTTCAGGTGAAATTGGTTTGTGAGTATCTGCATGAACACAGCCAAGTTCTGTGCTAGTTCTATGTCTTGGTCTGTTGGACAGATGTGAGCCATGCATGATAGAAGTGGTATTTCATCGTTGTCATCCCTGACCATGAGAACTGGCTCTGCCAGCAGTTCCACTGGCACCTGCATGACCATGGTCAGATGCAGTGCCACTACCTGAACATGACTGATGTCTGCTGGATGAGCTGCCTTCATGCGGATGCCCAGGACCACAACCCCATTGCCTGTCACATCTGGGCATGGACAGCACACTCATTGATGGAGCAGTAGAAGTACTGCCACTATAGGACTATGATCGGGCATAGCCACATTGGCTGACAGCAGATGATGTGGCTGACATACAACCAAGAGGATGCTGTTCACCTCCCAGAAAATGTTCCATCACAGACACTGCTCATTCCATGATAGACACCCCTTGGTCCATCACAGACACCTCCTGTTCCAATGTGTCATTCATCCAATCTAGTCAATCAGCAACATGGTGTAGGGAATCCCACATGTCAGACCGTGCCACATCCACAACTGTGAGCATTTGTCTGAACCACCTATGGGAAAGTGTCTGTGCCTCCATGACAGCCCTAAACATATGTTGAGTGGAATGGGAAGTGACACCTGCACCAGGTGGAGGAGGGACAGCAGGCCTCCTCTGAGCACCCCTATCAATCCTCCTGTGTGGCACCTCACCCACACTTTGGCTGTGGCCAGACTCAACAGGCACTGAAGCCACAGTAGCTACACTTCCCTGATCAATGTCCTCATACTCCACCTGTCTAGTATCTGAGGGCTCACTGGACTAGGTAGAAGTAGGCCTACTGGCTGTGTTTGCTGGAAATGCAGGAGGTGGCTATGTGTCAATCTCAGTGTCAGATTCATCCTCTGCACCCCCTGACTGTGCCTCAATTTGGTCACCATTATCATCAGAGTCTACTGATGCACTGACGTCAGGTGGCACAGGGCCCTCACTTCCACTGTCATGATTACCTGTGATAAAAAGCAAGAAACACAGGAATAAATTAATACCTGCATTACTATAGTGCAATATATGCTAACAAACTAACAGTGCTTCCAGTTATTACAGACAGTAATACAAACAACAGGCCTGATATTGACATCACACACTACACTAGTTCTTTAAATTGCTCAGGAGTACTGACATAAAAATGTTTGTCTTACCATATTCAGATGAGATACTCCTCTGTAGTCCAGATGGTCCTGGAAGAAGTTAAGCAAGAGGTAAGGCCAACATCATCACAGTTAACTGTGTTGTAAGTAAATGTAAGTAATACATTTACCCCTTTATATGTGCATTAAATTTAATGTCAACAAGAATGTGTCTGAAAACTCCAACCTAAGCTTATAACTGCAGCAATCTTCAATCCCCCCCCCCCAAAAAAAGACACGTGACACAGAATTAACTTATTCATCTCAATTGTTTTACTATACAATAATATTCAACTGTTCAGATAACAAAGCTTACCTGGAAGCTCCTCCTGGGACTTGCTTGCTGTCTCCTAAGGTGTTGCATCCACATCCAGTACATGCTGTCCTGCATTCTCCTGGGTGCTGCCTGGATCTCTTATTTTGGCAAGGAACTGTTCACTGGGCTTGTAGTGGGAGTTCCTTAGAAGGCCCTCCCCAGTAGCCATTTGGTCATAGCCCACTGGATCTGCTCACCTGCATGCAGTTGTGATGATGTCAGTGGCCCTGCGGTGCACCTCTTTGTATGTTCTGCCACCCACAGCATTCACATTCTGCAGGATTAACTGCCATATTTGCATCTGGCATGCCATATTTCCTCAGCTCCTATGCAGGAGAAAAGCACCATGTTAATGAAACCCATCCACGATTACTTGATTTTACACATCGGAAAAGGGGGATCAATGTGGATTGACATGCCTAGGTGGCATACTTGTAGGTGTCCTAAAAGACAACAGAAGTATAATACACATAAGTATCATATAACTACAAAATAACTACTTCCAGATAGAACAGAAAAGGTAGCCAGTCAGTATTATATACTGGAGAAACATAAAACACTCTACAGATGTGAAATACTAACAACAGGCAAGATGCAAAGCAAGGAGAGTAACAAGAGCAACATGTCTTTGTTTGTGCCATAACAGTAACTTACCTTTGTTCCATCCAAAAGAAAAGTCCATTCTTGTTTGTGCCATAACACTAACTCTTCTTTGCTCCCCCACCACAAAAGAACAGGAAAATGACCCATTTTGCTAACAAAATATCTCTGAAATGCTTAAAATGCTATCAAGGGACTTGTCCCTGAACATCTGCACATATTTATCACACAGCCACCCCCCCCCAAAAAAAAAAAAAAACAGATAAATTATCCATTTTGCTAACAAAATATTTTTGAAATACTATGCTAAAAGTACTATCAAAGGACCTGCCCCTGAAACATTTGCACATATTTATTACACAGCATTCCATTTTCATATGTTATCAATCATGTGTACCTCTGAAATGGCTTGACAAACATGTCCGTGCCATCAGTACACTTCTAATGCATATAGATAGAAGTTTAAAAGCCTTTCCCCCAGATTCTCAAAAGCTTGCACGGCATGCAAGATCAGTGCAGGAACTCAAGCAGGCAATATGTCTGCCGTACAATCCAGGAACAGCCTGCAGGGGCATGCACGAGCGTTCCTGCACTAATCTTGCATGGATGAAGCCCTTGTATGCAAATCACCCCATTTGCAGGAGAAATCCATGCAAATGAGGCAAATTTCTGATCCAGGAAGCTTGCGACTGTCCATGTAGGACTAGTGTAATCAGCAGAAATGTACTCGGTTAGTAACCGAGTACATGTCTGCAAAATCCAAAACGGAGCTATGACAGCCCCAAATAAATGCTGCATATCATGTAGTAAGCATGCCAATGGCCAAGTATAAGGTCATTGGCATTGCAAGCAGTACAAAAATTTAAAAAATTAACTTTTAATTCTTATTAGCCGATCCCGGCTGTTTAAGTGTAGAGCAGTGGCGCGCAAACAGGATCAGGGGGAAAATAACAAAACTAACCTAAATTAAACATTCTAACTAAAATCAGTATTCTGCCATGCAAGTCAATGGCAGGCAGAAGACAACATGGCCAGTGAGTAGTGGTTGCTAAGGGGGGAGGCTCAGTGTGAGACATGTAATTATGCACTAGCAGACAATCCTATGCAAATGAGGGAAAGGATAGTGAAACCCAGTTTTCCCCAGGATGTGAGGCAGGTCCCAACAGTGTAAGAGTATGAATAGCTGGGTGCAAGCCTAGGAGGTAGGTGACATCATGGGTGTGTGTCGGGCATACTGTAAGCGGATTGGAGCCCTGTGGCTTGGGATTGCTCCTAGCAAAGCATAGCTAAGCTAAAGGGTGTGTCTAAACCTGCCTAGCAGTCTTTACAAAGCCTAAGTGGGTGTGTGTGGTGCACATCGGGTTGTACAGGAAAAAAAAAAGAGGTTAAACCAGGAAATAGCAGCAGTGTGCACATTTGAGCACTCTGTTTGCATGGCGCGCACACGGGCTTAAACAGGAAGTCAGTGGGAAGGGAAACAGTAGTAGGAAGGTAATCAAGGAGAACTAGCTTAGCTGGCAGGTGAAATGAATCAGAATCAGCCAATTACACAGGCAGCAGACCAGGTCAGCCCAGAACACTACTATAAACTAAGCAAACACCTTCCACTCTGGTGTTTCCCACACTCAACACCACCGGTGTATACAAGCGGAGAAATTTTAACTAACAAACCTACAAAATGAGAAGGGCTACAGCAGGCAACATAGAACAACATGTGCAAGAGGCTGAGGCTGGTGAGGATGTGAATGCTGCCGGACAACCCACAGTGAGGAGACAAAGAAGAGTGTACAGACCCAGGGTAATCTACCAGGGGCTACATGAGCTGGAGATAGTGGAGTGCTATAGGGTGGACAGAGACCTCCTACAGCAATGTGCTGAGCTGTGCCGGCCACACCTGTCACACCAAACTGACCGAGGGAAACCCATCCCAGTGGATATCAAGGTATGTGTAGGCCTAGGTATACTAGCCACAGGTGCCTCCTAAAGCACAACTGGGGATATCATGGGGATCTCACAGGCATCAGCATCCAGATTATTCCACCAGTTCCTGGATGCCATGTCAGCACATGCCAGTGAGCACGTATATTTCCTCAACACCCACGAGGTGTTGACCAGCAATATGCGTCCCTTCTACCAAATAGCAGAATACCCTGGGGTAGTGGGTGCTATAGACTGCATGCACATACGCATCAAATCACCACCTGGTGATCAGGGTAGGGCCTACATCAACTGCAGTGACATCCCCTCCATCAACTGCCAGGTCGTATGTGATGCCCAGGGCATTATACTGAATGTGTGTGTACGCTACCGTGTAAGCTAGGATGGTTCCCACATATGGCATCTGACACAGCT
Organism: Protopterus annectens; assembly: GCF_019279795.1. Classification (NCBI taxonomy): domain Eukaryota; kingdom Metazoa; phylum Chordata; order Ceratodontiformes; family Protopteridae; genus Protopterus; species Protopterus annectens. The sequence continues at coordinate 1,227,719,995 of NC_056732.1, forward strand.
GTACCAGAGATTTGCAAATGGGGACATCCCCTACGGCCACCTAGTGGGGGATGCTGGGTACACAGTGGAGCTGTGGCTGATGACACTTATCAGAAGTGCACACACACCTGAAAAAAAACGCCATAATGAGGCACACGCACATGCCAGACATATAACAAAGCATGTGTTTGGGATGATCAGGTCACAGTTCCAGTATCTGGACACATCCGGTGGAGCCTTGCAGTAATTGCCAACTACATGTACCCAAATTGTTATGGTATGTGCTATGCTACACGATATGGTCTGCACAGACACACAGTGACCTGGAGGAAGAACAACCTGAGTCTGCCCCAGTAGGCAGAAGGAGGCATGCCCAGTATGCCCTGGCTTTGGCAAAGAGGCAACGCATAGCACATGCAGTGACACAGTAGGGACCCAGGGAATGACACCTCTCTCTGACTCACACATACAGTAAAAGGGATGCCAAACATGACACTACCTGTGCTCAACCATGTATAGGGAGTGTACTATGTGCATCTGACATAGGCAGCCCACCAGCACCATCTGCAAGCCTAGCACAACCACAAGGTAAGTCAATCAACCTACCAATTGCCATATGAATTAGAATGTGTTGTTACCTGTAGCTATGGTATGGATGTGAGCATGCAAGGGAAATGGGTGGATGGATGTCATGGCAGCAGGCAGTAGACACCCATAGTGGCACCATGACATCTGTAACACATACTGGAGTCACCATAGTAGCCAGTACTACACAGGGTGACAAAACCCACTGCAGAAAATGTGCTAAGCTAAATGTGTGTCAATATGACCTACACATGCCAGTCAGGACGGTTCACATATCCAACAACAGTGTCAGGCAGTAGGACAGGTGTAGACAAACCCAACCAGAGCCTGTGCCATGGCCCCAGAATGATGGCTATAGTTAACCTCCCCCCAGGCCTACACAGACAGACCACAGCAAGGCAGGCAGTGGGATGTTAGTTCTGAAGGGTAGGAAGTCAGACAATAATATGTAGGGCAACCAAAGCCATGATCTGTAGTACACTGGTATGCCTCTAGCCAGCATGATAGGTAAGACTACAGACTGAAATGGAGTACCCAACATACCAGTACAGTCCCAGCAAATGTGTACAAGTGTCAGGTGTGCCCCCCCCCCCATCCTACGGAGGCATACAGTAACAGTCATGTGTGCCCCCAATCCTGTGTAGAAATGTAGAAATAGTCAGGTGTGCCCTCCCCCCAACTTACATAGAAATATAGTAACAGTCAGATGTGCCCCTCCCAAACCTATGCAGAGCTGTAAAAACAGTCAGGTGTGCCCCCCCCATGCAGAAATATAGTAACGGTCAATGCCAAATGATCGATGGAAACCCTGCAGAGACAGCATGCTACCTGTCGGTGTACAAAACAAAGATCAGCACTGCAGTATAAACTACCCGGACCTGACCCACACATGCAATACAGATACCCATACTGGGCATGCTCATACACTTAGAGAAATGAAGGCAATGTAAGGCAACAACATACCGAAAGCATACTGGGCATGCTTACACACTTAAATACATGATGGCCATGTCTGCAAACACCAGTGGACCAGACATATCTGGCAGTTGCAGTTGTTAGTGCAGACACCCATCAGTATGCACCACTCATGCCTTGCACACACAGTGGATAGGAATACAGACATATATGTAATGACAACACACTATAATAAGCCAAAAGTAAACAGACATAGATGTGTGGAAGAGGGTGACTGTGACAAGGAGCCATCCAGGCCTGTCCCACCCAGCACACAGCCAAAGGGCCCCAAACACATGAGGTGCAGATGTCACTCACTGCAGATACTAGCCACCAGTATCTGTCAGCATTACAGACCATGTGGTGCACGTGCCAGCTGTGCAACATGACTGTACAAGGAAGTAGTCATTTAGCAAATCTATACATGTACATGTGAAATATGACCCTGTGTGTGTCTGCATGTGGCGTATTAACCCCTACATGAATGGGTAATGGCCCATGCACACACACTGCCCTCCCGATAGCCCTAGTATGACAAGCCCGCTGAGGTCATCCAATGTGAAATACACCTTTGGGATAGCTGTAGCATAGTAATCTCCATGGTGCATCCCATAACTGCATACTGCTATAGTGTGATAAGCTCGTTAGGTAGGACTTTGAATCCCAGACATGACAACTATGTGTGTGTGTGTGTGTGTGTGTGTGTGTGTGTGTGTGTGTGTGTGTGTGTGTGTGTGTGTGTCTGTCTGACTGTGTAGAGAGCAATGCTTTTAAGGGTAGTTACAATACCAACAATTTAAATGCACAACTTAGGCAAGGCTGCTGATATCATCCACCTAGAAATACACCTCTGGGAAGCTATAGTTCAGTAGTCTTCATAGCATGCCCCGTAACTGTGTACCGCTGTAGTGTGATAAACTTGTTAGGTTGGAGTTCTATCCCCATACATGGCAACTGTGTGTGAGTGTGTTTGTGTGTGTGTCTGTGTATAAAGCAATGCTTTTTAGGCTAGCCACACTCCCAACAATCAAAATGCTCATCCTTTGCAAGGCAGCTGATGTCATCCACCTACTAATACACCTCTGGGAAGCTGTAGCCCAGTAATGTCCGTAATGTGTCCTGTAACTGCATACCGCTGTAGTGAGATAAACTAGTTAGGTAGGAGTTCTATTCCCAGACATGGCAACAGTGTGTGTGTCTGTGTATAGAGCAATGCTTTTTAGGCTAGCCACACTCCCCACAATCCAAATGCACAATCTTTGCAAGGCAGCTGATGTCATTCACCTAGTAATACACCTCAAGGAAACTGTAGCCCAGTAATCTCCGTAGTGGGTCCTGTAACTGCGTAACACTGTAGTGTGATAAACTAGTTAGGTAGGAGTTCTATCTCCAGACATGTCATTTGTGTGTGTCTGTTTGTGTATAGAGCAACACTTTTTAGGCTAGCCACACTCCCCACAATCCAAATGCTCAACCTTTGCAAGGCAGCTGATATCATCCACCTAGTAATGCACCTCTGGGAAGCTGTAACCTAGTAATCTTCGTAGTGCATCCTGTAACTGCGTACCTCTGTAGTGTGATAAAATAGGTAGCAGTTCTATTCCCTGTCATGTCAAGTGTGGATGTTTGTGTGTGTGTTCCTTTGTCAGTGTAGGGAGCAATTCATTTGAGTCCATTCACTGACACTACAACCTCCAATGGTCCACTTTGACAAGTGTGTCGATGTCATCAACTGTGAAATACACCTTTGGGGAAGTGCTAGGCCAGTAATCTCTGTGGCATGTGCTGTAACTGTGTACTGCTGTAGTGTGATAAACTACTTATGTAGGAGTTGTAACTCCAGCCTTGGCAAATGTGAGTGTATGTCTGTCTGTGTAGAAAGCAATGCTTTTTAGGGTAGGCACATCCCCTGCAATTTAAATGCTCTACCTTGGTAAGGCTGCTGATGTCATCCACCCCGAAATACCCCTCTGGGAAGGTTGTAGCCCAGTAATCTCCGTAGTGCGTGCCATAACTGCTTACTGCTGTAGTGTGATACAGAACACTGGTAGGGTTCTATACCCACCCAGGGCAGTTCTGGATGTTTTGTGTGTGTTCCACTGTCTGTGTAGGGAGCAATGCATTTTAGGCTAATCACACTCAGTACATGTCAAATGCCCTACTTTGGCAATCCTGCTGATGTCAGTCAATGTGATATACACCTTTGTGGAAGAAGTACTGCAGTAATCACCATGGTGCGTACTATAAATGTGTAGTGCTGTAGTGTAATAAACTAGTTAGGTAGGGGTTCTACTCCCAGACATGACAGTTGTGTGTGTGTGTGTTTGTACCTCTTAACCTGTGTGGAGGCAGGTGTGTGTGTGATACCTGGACCCAATGTGTAGTGGGTTTTGCAATTTTCTTATATGGTGGCCCTAGTACATATCACAATGTCCACTGTAAATGGAAAGCAGCTGTGAAATAGCCGAGAGGCTGGGGTGCATATCCATACCCATGCATGTGACAACAAGGCCAGGCAATCACAGTTAGCAACCCCAGTATTACCCAGAGCACACTCTTAACCCTTGTCTCATATACACACACACACACACACACACATGGTGGGGCAACAACCAAGATGTGTGTAGTGCACTGCATATTGGCAACTGATAGTAACAATGGTGTGAATGCAGTGGCCTACAGAAGCCATGACACCCTGTCCAGCAGTACGAAAGGCACCTAAATGCAGACAGTTCACCTTCAGTATGTTTCCCACCGGATGCCTACAACAACTGTGGTTCCAACAAATGTGATCCGCAAAGGACATACCATGCTTACACATATGCCCTGTATGGACAGATGACACTGACACCAGGGAATACCTGTAGAATACTATCAGTGTAGGTGCAGGGTCAACCAGCTGTCCATTACCTAGCCCTGACACATGAGGGTGGGACTGTCGCATCTGTTGATAACATTCTGTGTACATAACATGAGCCAGACAAACCAAGTAGACTTCCACATGCCACTGTACATGAATGTGGGATGTGTGCACATACCAAACTCTGTCCATGTCATGGCGTATAGAACACATACATGCCAAACATTGCACAGCACTGGCCATGCACAATAGTAACCCAGGAGGCTAGATGATGAATACTATACCAACCTGTGTGGTCTATTCTGGACACTACACCCCTTAGCCATAATCCAGATGATTCTCATGTGGCCTGATGCCAAGGTATACTCCACACCTAGCCTTGTACAGCCATCTGGCACCCTCAACCACTACATACCCATGAAGCAATGCAGACATGCACCCCAGTACTAGCACCCTGTGTCTGTGTGTGTGTGGTGTATGCTGCTTCCGACCACATTCACACCCAGTACCACCCCAGTGGCATACTGAAGCATTATCTCTAATGTCAGACACAGTCACATACCCTTTGACCATAGAACCCCAGGATAACCCCTGTGGGCCAATTCATACCTATGCATTACTGTATTTTGGCACAGTAACTGGTTAGGAAGTGTATCCATTACCCTGCCAAGTGTGGTAATGTGTATGAGTGCCTTACAGAGTGTGGCTGTGTTGATGCTGACACCTGTTCATGTGGACAGGCTCATTTGCTACACCTACTGTATCGCAACAGTGTTGGAGATGTCACTCACCAGCACATATACGTCTGGACAGCTCACCAACATGTACGCTATGTGGCACATGCAATAACTGCATACACATGTGATAGCTATGCATGTCAGTCAGGTGTTTGAAACCCCATACTGGTAGGTGTGTGACACAAACATGCTTACATTTTACTCACCCACACCTTCCCTGATATACTTTGTCTCTGTCTGTCCCATCCACACCCTCTCTGGTGGATGTGGGATGTACACCTGCTTTGCTAGGCAGCAGCTTGTGTTTTGTAAGTGATGGTCATGATCAGCTGATGGCCTCTGCAGCAATTGCAGTCCTCCTCTAGCTCAGTGCATGTGGAACAGCTGTGGTAACATTCCCATAGCCAATTGCATGGTAACACACTCCAATATCTAGGAACATTATTTTTGTGTTGGCCCTTTACATCTACTGTGGGCAGGAACTAGATCTGTCGTTTGGCGAAATGTAGCTCAGATGGATTGGGGATTTACCTCTAACAACTTACACTGTGGAAACAGGGCAACACACAGGAGGGGGATGTGCCTGGCCTGACTACAGACTGTAAGTGCTGCTATACTGCTTGTGGAGTAATGTTGGTTTAACAGTGTGTGTGTGTGGATATGGCTGTCCTACATGTTGTAATACCTGCCATGTCAGTACTGTGTTTATGAGGAATCTGCATCTGCAGGGTTGTCTGCAGACTGGGCAGTGTGTTGTGCTCTTGGTGTCATGTGTTACCCACAGAGCACGTATCTGTGAACTGCAGAATGTAGTGTGAGGATTACAGTCTGTAGATGGTGAAAGCCCTGACAGTTACTGACTTCATATCCCTCATAGGACATGTGTTGAAACAAACCCTGTTATGACAGTACATGTATGAGGTTAACACAGCAACATGTCAATATTGGCCCTGTGTATGTGCTTCCTGCCACAACCCTGTCAACCTTTGTACATATGTCGTGCATTACGAGGTGCATCTGTGCTGTACACCATCATAAGTGTCATCATATCTGATAGCAAGCCAGGGAGATATCAGACTACTACACATGTTATGTACAATACAGGTAATATTTGACGACATTACCAGGACATTCCATGGTCATTTGTACATTACTTAGGTGTGTGAAACTATGGTGACTGTCGACAGCGTGTGTATATTGTGAACATGTTCTTTAGCCTGTGTACAGACTGTGGTAGATATCATTGTTATAGGTCCCATCCTATCTGATGTTACATGTTGCTCCACTGTATGCTACCGTATTGGTTTACATGTTTATACACACACATGTCCCATACCACAGACAGAACAGATAGTCCATATACTGTACTTTTATGCTAGCTTACCATATGTGGCTGTGGCTGTGTTCACATTGGATGTGGTTATGCACCTTTACACAGGTGTATCTTACCCTGTGGTGTGACATGCCTGCAGAGCCTGCTATATATGGAGGTACATGTGCATTCCCCCATAGGAGATGTTGGCCAGTGATGAGGCAGTCTGCGTGTAGCCTGCACAGTGCATTGCTACATGTCTAGCAGCTTAGTGTACTTATCCAGTGAGATGTCATGTGGAGATACTTGCCAGATGTGCTGTTGCCAGGTCTCCCTTAACAGTCATGTATGTCAGACAGAGCAGTGGGATGCTGTACAGATGTGTGCCACTATCTAATGGGTAGTATGTGGCCATGGCACCCCTCTACCAGCGGTATTATGTGTCAGGCCAGACAGGAACGTGTGAATGCATACCTGTGGTGCCATATGTATACCAGTTGTTATGTGTTATACCAATCTACATGGCTGTTAACATCCATATTGACATGCATGGTACACATGTTTAGCACTAAGGGGTTCTGTGTATACCTCCGGACTGTAAGGAGTGTTTCAGAAGGTCCACATATATTGGCCAATATCTGTGCTACAGTCCATGACAGCATTACATGCTAGCAATGGTAATTTACCAGGATGTCCTTAGGATGTCTGTCAGTAGCCAATAGCACACATGTGAAAAGCAGATGTGACCTCCCACACACACCATTTCTGTGAAGAACATCCCAATTACAGTAGCAATAGTCTACCAATATACCTGCTATACATACCTGACATCCACTTGCACTACGACATTGGGACTATAGGGGCTGGGGTAGGTCTACACTCTGTGTCCAGGATATACGGTGAGGACATCTGTACATATACACATTCAGATATGAATCTATGATTACACATATACATATCAACATATATAGATGGGTATGTATAAGTTCTTAGATTTACATAGACACACCCAGATATATACATATACAGAGCAATATATGTCTACACATATACAGATAGTGATACATATGCACATAAACATATGGATATCTACAGATATATTGACAGTAGTAGGTATATCGGTATAGTTATGTATGCACATATAGTCATAAATATCTAAATATATACCAATATAACTAGGCATATCTGTACACATAGGATGTGCATACATATATAGCTATATACACATATCTATATGTACATATACGTATACCTATATATACACATATGTATAGATACCTATATGTATAGATATGTACACATATGTACATATGAAGAGGTGTACACTTGGCCATATATATGTAGCACTATACAGATGCAAACCTGCAAACTGGGAGCCATTATTGAATCCCCAAATGATGTGGATATTCTACAAAGGGGCCTTACAGAAACAGATGCTTGGTGCCAGAGCCATGGGCTCAAGCTTAATGCCAAGAAATGTATAGTTATCCCCTTTGGGAAAAAATATGTACCCACGAATTACCACATAGGTGGCAGTACACTAAACACTGGAAGTGTGATGAGAGACTTAGGAACACAGGTGAACTGTGGTCTCAACTTCGATAACCACATTGCCACGACAGCCAGGAAATCCTTCTATGTGGCACACCTCATCACTAAGGGCTTTTCATCCGGGAAAAAGGAGGTCATTGTCCCACTGTACTCATCCCTCATTAGACCCATTATAGAGTATAACGCCCCATTTGGTATGTGCCTCACAAGACAGCTGCAACAGCTGGAAAAGCTGAAGAAATACCTCACTAAAAGAATCACAGGCCTAAAGCAGATGCCATATGCTGACCGTCTAAAAAAACTCCAGCTATACTCTGTGGCATATCATCTACTCAGAGGTGATCTCTGCTTAACATACAAGGACATGTCAAACCCTGAGCTGTTGGACATGCTCCACTTAAAGAAATCTCAATTCCTCAGAGCCACACGCTCCAGGGATCTAAACCTTGTCATCACAATGAACAAAACATGCTGGAGGGATAGGTTCCTGACACAGAGACTCCCCATACTCTGGAATAGACTGCCCATACATGTCAAGCAGATGGCCTCCTTGGCCCTCTTCAAAAGGAACCTTGATGATTGGATGGGAGATAGGAAATTCTCCCCGGGGATCATGTCAGTCCCCTGCTAGAAAGGGGTCCAGGGAAGTAAATATTGTGGGAAGAAATATCCAGGGAATTGTTATGGCTAGGCTTGTATAGGCCCCTAGGGCCAATAGCCTAGTACCAACCTATGAACCTATGAAACTATGTGTATACAGACATATGTATGTGTATACTTGTGTATGTACATGTAGACATCTATACACTTATATGTATACAACCATATATATGTCATGAGTAAACATCATGGTTGCGTATACCCTCCCACATCTATCCCACCGTATGTATCTGCTATGTGTACATTATGATAAAACAACATATGTGATGCAACAGTCATATTAATGACAAGGACTACACAATCTAGGACATAAAGGCAAGTGTTCAATACCACTCAATTTGGGTAATGACAGCTATACTGGTAACACAACAGCTGCCCCCACAGTGGTCATGGCATAGTGGTCATATGTTGTGACTTCAGTGTAAAGGGCCCTGAGTTCATGACCTGCAAGGGCTGCTCATTTTGTTGCTGGTCAGAACAAGGACTGTTGGATACAGAGTGGTTAAGCCAGCATTTGTGCAATGTAGGCCACACACTTCAGTATCACGACATTGCTAGGTAGGGGTCTAGTCCCAGTGTTGGCAAGTAACAGTGTGCGTGTATATGGATGGGTCTCCATCAGGTTGCAGGGTATACATGCCTCAGCGGGCCACCTGTCCATGTGGCACAGGCAATACCCAGTATAGTAACCTGTAAAATGTGTTCAACTGTACCCTAGATATGTCACTGCCATGGTGTCAGCACAGTGACATACCCCATTGTGCATTATGACTACAGACCATCCTCGTGCTGACACATGTGCACCTACAACACACCTGCATATCAGTTTAGAGACCACAACCAAGCAGTGTTACTAACAGCTAGAAGGCATTATTACTGGACGGCTACACTACCTGCCAATTATGCCTCACACTCTGTGCATCAGAACCATATCAGCCTGTACCTGCATCGATGGTATGGATGACAGGGATGGGGCACAGGTATCATCATATGCACAGGGCATCCTCGTGCTGACACATGTACACCTACAACATGCTTGCATATCAGTTTAGAGACCACAACCAAGCAGTATTATTAACAGCCAAAAGGCATCATTGCTGGGCGGCTGCACTACCTGCCAAGTATGCCTCACAGCTGCATAACTACACTATCTACCAATTGTGCCTCACACTCTACACCCTACTACATGTTACACTGCAGGACTGTGGTACACTGGTGTACACTCACCCTGTGCATCAGAACCATATCAGTCTGTCCTTGCATCGATGGTATGGATGACAGGGATGGGGCACAGGTATCATCATATGTACATGGTGTGTTGTTGGTCTGTCAGAGGACGTAGGTGGGCCATACATTTGACACCATGTTTGGGGGTGAGGGGTGTATTCTGGGGAGCTGGATGAGGTGATGTGGTGTGTGTAGGTATGAGGTGCCCTAGGTGTGTTTGCATAGTGTGTGGGTATGCATGCACACAGTTCTGCCTTGTGGCTGCCCTAAACAGACTATTTATGGACAGCTGCAGATGAGACATGGCAGGGTGTGCAGTTCACTGCCTCTGGCCATGGATACATGGACTGTGTCTACCAGGGGTTCCATGGGCATGTGCAGGTACAGGTGTTGAAGTGCTACTCTCACCTGCTGATGACATTTGTCTGCTGGTACCAGATCCCTCCTGAGACTGGCCAGGACCACATGTACATGGCCTGCTGTGGTGTGGTGTGGACAGCACACCCCCGCACTTCCGGGGCTGCTACTGCCACTACGGGAGCCCCTTGGAGTGCTAGCATGTACACAATGAGTACCAGCTGTTAATGTTGCTGGGCCACATCCATGCGGGCATCACCGCATCCCCACCACATGTCAAAGCACGGACACACCATGGCTGATGAGCTTCATGTGTGTATAGGCACTGTAACTGTGTGCGGGGATGTGGTGGCTAAAAGGGGGATGTCAAATGTATGCGCAGTGTCAGCCCCTGACAACCCCACCTGTGCCTCATCATTATCATCATCATCATCATCATCGGTGTCTGTATGGACACCTACTTCAGATTGCGTGCAGGAGGAAGCCTGACCCACCTCACCACCTGTGGGGGAAAACAATAACCGTGCTTTAAAACCTGTACAGCATTGCTTAACAGTACACACACACACACACACACACACACACACACACACACACACACACACACACACACATTTCCTTACTACCTACCTGTCCATGCTTTTACAGACAGCCCCACATATATGCCCATGTGTTAGCCCATCCTGCATCACACTTAACATACACACATTGCTACCACTCATTAACATCACAGTCCTCTAAATGCTGACACAAATGGCCACAACACAAGACCTGTTGCTACATTACCTACCTGACCTGTGTGTAGTGGAGTAACATGGCCCCAATGCTGTCATTCGGTATGCACCCTCTCTATGGCCGGAATGATGTGCATGGCCCCTATATGTGTGGGCTACTATGTTGTAGCCATAATACCTCCCAGTGGTGTGTCACTTGTATGTAATGCTCAGTACATGCAGGATATGCTGCTCCGTCGGCACATCAAGTGTTAGCTGTAATATGTGGATACACTCCCTGGTGTTGACTATTCCTTCCAAAATGCATCTGTAGAGCTGCATATATGGGCTGTAGGTGACCTCTCCGCTGACAGCAAAATTAAGAGTATCTGGGGTCTACCTTCCCTTTGGATGCCTGATTCAAGCTACAGGCCATATTATACTATTTGCTGTCCTGTGAGTACATGACAGGTATTCCTGGTGTGCAGTGTGGCACTCCATGTCCATGTACTGCACGGTCCCAAAGGGGGGTACAGCTATATGAACACCCCACAATCACACATGTGCATACATGGCCACACAAACAAACACACACATGCACGCATGCATCATACATGCATCTACTTCCCACCACTTCGCCAGAGTGACCATGCAGGCAAACTAACTAACCACCAGGATGCACCCACACACACACACACACACACACACACACACACACACACACACACACACACACACACATGCAAGTGAGGATGCACAATGATCGTACACACAGTCCTCCAATTACCCATCTGCCAACATGCACAACATATGGTACAGAACAGCATGCAGTTCAGCTATACTCGCACCATGCTGGCAGCAGTATACATGTGTATGATGCATGTGCTGTGACTAGATGATGCCCCTTCCCCTGGATACCCCTGCACCCGTGTACACATTATTGCTGTGCACCTGTACTGCACCATGCCATGTACTGTGCCCCACAACTCACAGATGTCCAACCCACTGCGGAATGTGTAGTACCATGTCAGTTATGCCAGCTGTACCTCTCACAGCATCTATGTGTTTCAGCAACACATATGTGGGATGATATGTGAACTGTTGTCATTGGTTATTCCTGGATGCCTGATTTACAGCTGTCAACATCAACAGAGCATGTATGGCCTCTGCAGAAATGCTTAAACTGACAACCATCACAGCATACCATGGCTATGGGGGGGGTGTACATACTGTTATCACTTTTACACACACATCCGTGATCTGGCATGGGACCACAGCACTGCAGATCTTAGCTGTACACACATCCATTATGTAACATATGTCCTGTACATTCACATGCAGTGTCTACAGATTGTGAAAGGTGTGTGGCTGCTGACCACAATGTATACACACCATGTGGGGATGTGTGTGCACACCCTTATCGTGATGGTTTATCGCACCTCTTGTTGTGTGTACTACAGCAGTCACTGCTCATGGCAGGGGTATACCAGCATGGGCCTTCTGCAATTGCCAGTGTAAGTTCAGCCTACCCTACACATCTCCCCCTAATCTGCATGTTTGCAAGGTCCACTCATGTGCACATCCCATGATGTTCACACAATGTCATCACTATTGCAGTGTGGGTAGGGTTACTGCTGCCAAAGGTCCTGGACCTGACTATATGCAGATAGAGCCATTCCTACCATCCTTAGGATCCCTGTTACAGTGCACTGGTGTTTCATGCTGAGACCCCCCCCTCAGCATTTATGCAGATGCATGACAGGTAAGCCCTACACACATGTGTCAGCTTGCAGTGTCACATACACTGCACACCACATGTTGCAGCTTAGACCCAGCTGATAATGTGGATTAGTGTAATGCTGTATGCCATAGTGTATCTCAGCAGCAGTTTGCTTTACCCTACAAGTATATACACTGGTGTTGCACTGTATATGGGTGTTGTCCAGTACACATCACTACTGTAGGTCATATCTACTAACATTATGTTACCCCCTGTGGACACATTCCGCAATGACAGGATGTTAGTTGTCATGCAGGTGTGTGACATACCCTTTCAATACCCCATCATGTCCACCCCTGTGAGACCATGCATGCCACAGCAACAATACATGCACATGTACAACATGCATTCAGGGTATGTGTGTTAGATGTGTGCATAGAATATTACATCACCATTACAAGTCCAGTGTGTTGGCATGTATCTACATAAGACATACTCACCAGCTTCAGACTGCTGCCTTGCTGTTACCCTGGAGGGACCTACATAAGTGAGTGAGAGATGCAATGTCAGTGCCCACAGCTGTGGCACTGCTACAGGTTGGGTGGAGTACTACCATATGTCTACTTTAAATACACACAATACTACCCATCTGGACATCTGATTATCACTACAATGCAGCAACACATTATTTGTATAACATATCAGATATGCATGAGCTACATGTACCACTGCAGATATTTACACAACAGTGGTCTACTGATGTGCCATGTGTTCTTATCTGCACACTCCTACGGCTGTTGTATGGGTGACACCCACCTCCACAAAGGGGTCCAGTGGTTGATGTTGTTCAGGAAAGGCAGGTGCCACGAGGCTGGCCATGAGCTCTTCCACACGTGTTAGGGGGATGGATGGCATGGCCTCCCCATGGCAAGGTGATCCCCCCCAGACTGTGGCAGCACGCCGATGGGCATTGTGATGCAGGTCACTGCAATGATGCTGGACCTGCTCATAGCTGCAGTTATGCAGGCCGACATCATTGACCCTGTGGACGAGATCTTTCCACAGGGTGGTCCACTCCTGCTGTTCCAGTGCTGTCCTACCAAACAGGACCTGGTAGTGCAGTACCAGGTAGTTTATTATCATGTCATTCTCCTCAGCAGAATATGCTGTGAGGTGGCTGTGTGCCATCATGCCTGATAAACATGAGGATGGGAACAGGCCTGAGTGACTCATATGGCAAGGTTACCACAGTTCATAATGCACATCTCTGTCACAAACCCCCCATATCAGCTTCAACAGACTATACACACAACTCATTAGGTATGGCTACAGCTTAACTACCATTTGGACAGATTGTGTAGTGTACCACACCTTCTGCTATGTGATTGTAGCCATGTCCCTGTGTGGACACTAACATTGCAGGCCTGTTACAAACTATTCACTTGCATGCCATTGTCAGGGCCACTATGGTTACATATATGCCATTGGTATGGCTGCTCTGAGATTGCTGCACATCTGACAGTCTGTGTTATAGGGGGTTCTATGCATGTTGTTGGACATGTACCAGGATTTTGTAGACTATTACTACCAACATATCTACTATGACAGTGACACATTAACATGTATATGTTCCATTGGCCAGCTGATCCACCTCTCCACACCCATCTGACCAGGATACCTAGCCACATCACATATGTGTGCCAACCTGGGGCCTCCTCATGTACTGTTACAGCCATATGATCAGGTGGAACCACCCAGGGGATGTTGGCCCACCCTCCTCGGTCACACATCAACATGTCCCTGTCCCCTGAGCTTAGGTCTGGGTCTGTTCCATACCAGTCTTCACAGATACATGAGGGATGTGCTACATCCATCTGAGGCACCCAGTACACATTCACATGGCCAACATGCTCCTCCTGTTCAGCCACCAGACCTGGCACCTTCAAGACATGGACTGCTGTTGTGAGTGGGAGTTGGTGGGAGCCTTGTTCCCATTGTGGCCATATTGGGGACCATGGGGCATCCACATCACATACCACACACACCATCTACGGTGTTTACCCACCACATGTGTCACATACCACCCCTGTCGACTGTCCTCTATATCTACCAATCTACCTCCACGTGTGTATCTGCCATACTTCCCCATATTCCCATTGCATACTTCACAGGTGGGGGCATTGTGGGCCTAGGACGGGACTAACATGTGACATACCCATCCATGGTGCACACACTGCCAGCTGTAGATATCTGTCTGTATTGCTATGTGTGCTGCTGCCTCGCACATAGCACACATCACTATGGTAGTTATATAGGGGATATGTCTTACCATACATATCTGTTTGTGTGTTTGTGTTTGTACAGATGTTGAAATTTGCATATCGGTATTTATCTATACGTGTGTAGATATATGTGACTACATATATATATGTGCACATATATTTGTCTACACATGGGTTTATGTATATTTCTGGACATACAAGCTGATAAACATATATATCTTTAAATATTATATATGTGACATATGTACACATATGCATACCTATATGTGGGGTACATTCAGACATCAGCTCCACAATCTCACAAAACCTTCCTGCACAACTGCACTGTTCTGCCTTGCTATAACACAGACAGGTGCCACATATAGACACGGCCTGACATTAGGGGGTATATGTAGGGGCCAATTGCAGGTAACTGTATTACACACCTATGGTATTCAGGCATGCTACACTACAGGTTTTCCTGAGTATCCTGCCAGTGGTGGGCCGTGGCTCCCACATGTTCATCATAATGGCAATATGTCCACCACCAGCTATTGGCTACGTAATATACATACTTCCCATTACACAACACACAATATGATGGCTTACATCTTGTCTGTCAGTTCTGACATGCACAGTTAACAGCTATGGCCCACTACACACAGGGACAGATACTATTGTCCATAGCAGTTGTTCAGTTGAACATCAACACAACAACACTTGATGGCACATATAAATCATTCCATATCATCTATCCCATTATGATGGACCAGGTACTACATTCTATTACATGTATATATACATCACATACCTGTTGTGGGAATGATGTCTTGTTGAATGACAGCTGGCTAAATGCCTGTGACGTCAGCTTTTTGTTTGAAGAGCTGTGTCATTTTTTTTCCCTCTTTCTCTCTCTCTCTCTCTCTCTCTCTCTCTCTCTCTCTCCAGTAAATGGATTGAGCTGCTTTGAATACATTGCAGCCTGGCTTTAGTAGGTGATGCACATGATCAGGTGATGGTCTCTGCACCAGTCAGTGTCCTCCACTTGCTAACTGCATGCAGCTTGCTGTGTAGTACTTCCAGTTACCACTGTCATGGCAACCACCTACTATAAATCCCCACATCATGTGGGTGTGGTCCCTTTACCTTTCCTGTGTGATGGACATCCTTCCTGTTTGTGGGCATCAGTGTTACAGACAGCAGGTAGCAATACCTCTTACAGGAGAACTGGCACACTCAGGGCAGCCACATATTTGTAGGAGGTTCCAGAACTGCAGACAGAGTGTGAGTAGAGTTGTGTTATGCTGTGTATAGTATTGCTGTTAAGGGGTGTGTGTGTGTCTGTGTGTGTGTGTGTGTGTGTGTGTGTGTGTGTGTGTGTGTGTGTGTGTGTGTGTGTGTGTGTGTGTGTGTACATACTAGTTTACCTTGGAATGTAGTCTTTCTGCATAGCTCTCAACTATGGGCCTATCCTCTTGGTGGCCAGATGTGTGCCTATCATGTTTTGTCTGTCCACCACACATGTGCTGTGTCAGATATTTCACTGGCAGTGTGTGTGTTGAGTGCTATCAGTACATGGCTACATCCATTTATGTTTCTAACCTCAATTCCCTGACTATGGGTATGTTGCAGACTATCCTGTAACACCAGTGACTTGCTTATTGTATGGCAACAGTTGTCCACATATGGGCCTGTGTTCCAGTCTCTGTCGTCAACCTGCATACCAAGCTTTGCACATAAGACATGCTGTCAAGAGTTGTTCTGTAGTGGGCTGTGAGTATATTACACTGCCATTGCTGCCATCAGTCCACTGCTGTTGTATCTCCCACACATACGGTGGGTTTGAGGCCATATATGTGTGGGCTTCACCTACACAATACATGTGTGCCC
>NC_056732.1:1228084300-1228162445 GCF_019279795.1 Protopterus annectens
GCACATAGCACTGTGTTTAGGTATAACTTATTTGCAAACACAGAAATACAGTGGTTCATGAAAGTCTGCATCTCCTTTGCTGCACAAATATGCCTGATTTGATAGGTAATGCAGAAGTAAAACATTTCTCAGTAAATGTGCTGGTCATTTACTTGGCACAGAAAACCCAACACCCTTCACCTAACCTCCACTCTAACTAGGTTGTGGTGTCTGAGACTTCAGCCATTCTGCAAGTGCAGAGGAAATACTTCTGAACAAACAACTGTATTATGCAATTCTTCAGTTATATGTCTATGGCCTATACAAAAATGGCTTCACAGTGCAAGAAAAGGGCAAATTATATGGTAGCACTTGCTAGAAGGAAGGCCAGACAGACTGCGGGGGGGGGGGGGGGTTCAAATATAATTCAATTAATACCAGATGAGGAATATCTTTTATCCATCTGTGAACACAGGTAATCCAGAAGGCTCATGTCAAATTTGGTATTCCAAATTTGACCTAGAGAGTGACAGGACTAACAAGAAACAGAGTACAAAGGATGTTGTGTCCAAATAACATCACTTTAGTTAGTAGATCTAGGAAACTGTCTCTCTGATACCTTCCCTGTGGAAGGAATAAAAATACCTTGATGAAGTTTCAAGTACTTTATTCAGTTAACTAGGGAGATGAACTAGTGCTCTAGTTCTAAACATTACATTCAACAGGTCAGTTATTTAAAGGTAGTAACAGACAATGGTGTTTGGGTCAAGGGGAGCTGATCAGAGGAAATCTGGAAGATGGAAAAACAAGCAGCCAATCACAAAGCTTAGATGTTAGTCCCTTATTTAAATATTCCTGAAAAACCTATGAGGGTTTACCAGCTCAGCAGCCTGTGGAACCTCATTCTTAGCTTAAAAGATTTATTTTTATTTCTAACTTTTAACAAACAAAACATGGCAACACACCATGAGCTACCACTACAGAACTATACTTAAGAAAACACTTTCATCTGAGCTTCATCAGGTCAATCTGAGTGGTTTACACTTTGAACATTGAAAATGTCTGCTTTACAAGGCTATCACCAGACTTTGTTAATCTGTTTTGTAACACATGTAATATGATAGGCTGTGTCTGCCTTTGTGGGACTCGTATTCCCTGGAGCTAATTATGATAGCTTTATTACATAACTATTTCCAGTGTGACGTGTCCTTATCAATGTTTGTATCTATCACATGTAATATAAGAGGCTGTGCCCACTTTTATGGGGCTCATATCTCCAGAAATAAATTATGAAAGAGTAATCTTCTCTTGTATAGCTTAACAGTTTACAGTGCCTGTTTGTAACAGGCTCATATACATGATTAATGTGACCAGTCCCTATTCTTCTTCCCGATATTACAAACCTTTTTATATGCAGGGGAGGTAGCTACTTAGAGTTATACTTGGTGTATCTCATTTTTTGAACAATACATGCATCCAGAGAAATAGCTTACAGTGGAAACAAATCACAGTGCTAATTTTACAGAGGTCATGGATGTGAGCAAGTAAGAGGAAAATGTAAGTAAAATCTGAGACCTTAAAACATTCTGTATAGGCCTTCTATGCCCATGGGATAAAAATCCACCAAGTGATAAACTGCAGAGTATAAAAAAAAAACTTTAATAAAAATAAGAATCTCAGACCTTCTTTGAGCATAGGCAAATTGTGCCTATGGTGTAAATGATACAGCAGTGTGGAGTGATGCCCTGAGATAACAATTTTATCTTATTTTAGAATAGAGATGGAAGGCATTAACAGGTAACAGTGGTGCCTTTTCAAAAGGGGGCCAGACACAGGAATTTCTTACAGCTACTCCAGGAAACACGTAAAGCATTGTCCGCTCAACAGGGAAGGTACCATGATATTGTTGGAGCTCAGACCAGTGCCACAGAGAGTCATGGTCAGAGTCCTCCAGGGTATGTATGATGGTTTCCAGCACTACTCAGAAATGGCACAGAGTACAGATAATGTTATGGTCACAGTGATGCATAGCATGGTGGAACACCAAGCATCAGTGGCTGCCTCTGTTCATACACTAGTTAGGACATACCAGATTTCAGCTGCAGTTAGTCTTGCATGGGGAAGGGGACAGGGACAGAGTAGAGATAATATCATGATAATTGTGATGCGTAGCATGGTGACACACCAAGCATCAGCGGTTGCCTCCGTACATATACTAGTTAATACATACCAGACTCAAGCTGCAGTCAGTCTTGTGTGGGGCAGAGGACAGGCTACATGGGGGAGATCACATGATAATACAACTGATTTTCAGGAAAGTAATGCAAGTAGTCAAGGTGAACAAGCAAAACATATTTCATGCAGGCCATGTCAGCATTGATTAGATTCTCACATTCAAGGTCACAATCATGGCCATGCAGCACTGTCAGATCAGTGTCAGCAGAGCACCTGCATCAAGCTGGTCACTACACTGGGCCAGTTTACCTTGCAGTTCTAATAGTAGCCACTCTTCAAAATTACTTGCACCATCACCTGGCCTATCTGTAGATCTATATGACTCATTTGATCTTGAAATACTGTGAATCAGCTTGAAAGACACCTATATGTTTAACTGGAATGGTGGCTGGGAGGGGGCAAGTTTGTAAATGTATGCATTCCATCCCTGTAAAACTAGTATGTACGCCTTCAATGAAAGGTAGAAAAACATCAGTGATACACTGATCACCATTCTTACAGCTGCCAATTACCTAGAATATAAAAGTAGTAATGCATAAAAATGTTTAGGAGAAATGTATAATAAGGGAGTGACCAATTAAAATGAGTATACTGCCATGGAAACTTACACTGCTGTCACTTAACCCTCCCCACTGCACAAATGTTTATAGTTTATGTTTCTGAAGTCAGAAATTATTGTGTCTGACAGCATAAAATTAATCTGATGTGCAGTACCACAGAATAATACGAGGAGATGTCATAATATACAAGCAGTATAATACATTTTCATTGAAATTGCAATGCATTAACTTATGAAGCAGTTCACTGTTGACAATATTTAGTACTTAAATATTTAAGTAAGCTGTACAGCAGAAGTTATTAATCAAAGTAGACAATAACATGATTTTTATATGATGCCTTCCTACATTACTGAATGGGAGTTAGTGAGTAGTCATGCATGACTTTAAGTAACTTTTCTAAAGGATAATAAAAAGTATTTTACGTTGATAGAGAGAATGTCAGATGAACAGTGACAGCAGACCATGCACCACATAGCATAGCCCACAGACATCACAGCACTGATATCATTTATACTCCCTGTGTTTTTTACAGTAAGAGAAACATTAACATGAATGTCATGATACATAGTTCTGGACTAGATGCCACCTCTTTACCTATGCAGCCTTATGCCATTCAAGATCTTGTCATATGGGGTCCCTTTCTACAGCTGCGGGCTTATCATCATTAGTCATGGTGGGACTGGAACTGAGAGTTGCAGTGACAGCATGGGTCACTTCACCAACAGACTGATCATGATCGTGTTATGCAGAATGCATCATGCAGTAAACCTCCTTTATACAGTAGCTGGGTCATACTAAAGGGCACCCCCTAGGCTCATTTAGGCACCTGAAACAACTCTTCAGAAAGCCAAAGACCCTCTCAATGACAATGCAGGTCTAAAATATGGATGTGTTACACGTCTTGTCTGCAGCTTCACTTGGATTTCTTGATGGTATCATGAGCCATTCTACAGTGGCTATCCAGCCTCACCTGTCAAAGAGAGAGTGAGAGAGAGACAGAGGGAAATGGGTGGGGTGACAAAACAAAAAAAGGTTCAGAATTCAGCAGTACATTTTAACATGAATAACTTATTTAATACAATATACAAAAATATATATATATTTTTCCACTTACCAACAAGATGACCACCAGGCATCTTATCATGCAGGGAGAGGTGGTAGAGTGAGCTAGTGTGCCAGATATGGGAATCATGTGCACTGCCAGGATGCTGGGCAGAGATGTTGGTGATGCACATCCATGCATTTTACATTACTTGGCAATTGATGGAGTGGTAGCCTTTCCTATTGTGGTACGGCTCCCCCTGTGGACCAGAAGGGGTCCTAACTGCAACCTGGGTGTGATGTATCACACCAAATACCTCAGGGAAATGTGCCAGCCCATAAAAGGCATGCATAGTCCTGGTTTGGTCCTGATGTGAAACTGGGAAATAGATATACTGATCCACATGTGCCAAGAGTACATCCAGGAACTGCTGTAATATCCTGAAGGCAGAAACCTGTGAGATCCTCAATGTATTCCCAGTCTGTCTCTGGAAGGCACCCATAGTAAGTACAGTGAGGGCTATACTTACCTTGGTGTCCACAGAGATAGGGATTAAATGCATTTCTCTGGTGCCTCAATGGGTGTCAAACATACCCACTAAAACCCCCATAATGTTCCTGTCCACTCTGAACCTATCAAGGATTTCCTGATTGTCAAAGGTATGGTGAGTTATCCTTTGCTTATATTTTTGCCTTCTTGGCTTGTGAGCACCGCCAGGTGCAAGCAGTTTTGGCCCAGCCAAGACAAGCAACTCAGACCTGGAAATAGCAAAACTAGCAGCAAGTAACAGCATTTTCACTGGCTGCAGCTCCAGTAGGTTTGGTGAGGCTTCCCTCTGTGGCCGACATGGAAAAGCAGGAAAATCTGACTCTGAAACGCAAATGGTGTACAACATGCTTTATCAGCATACAAAGATTTATATTATTCTTTATTTCCATCTCATTATCCACACATTTGCAAAGGTACATTCAGGGTAATCGCACATTTGTGTAAATGGTGTCTATGAATTGCAAAAAAGAAACAAGCCGGCTTAAGGTACACAAACCACAATTTATTGCTGTGTACTGTGAGCGCTTTCCTGAAGCTGGCTCATTTCTTTTTTACAAAGTTTTTTCATGTGAGCAGTGGTCTATGAATTGCAGCTCAGCTGTGCTCATCCACAAACATCTTGGATAGCCTAAGTGTATTTGTGCAACTGACTATGAATACTGGCCTTCATTTTATATAAATTTTGATCTTGAAAATAAAAGAAGTTGAGAATAACATCAGAAAACATTTTTGACAAAACTAGAAGGGACAATAACCTATAAGCATTAACAACACTGACTGGCAATATTAAAGAGAAAGATGCATCATAATACTTTATATATCTGGACCAACAGCTAGAGTATGGCAAAAGCAACAACATATACAGGTAGTTACATTTAAAGGCCTGCGGTATGAACAGTGAAAGGAGTTCATTCTTTCACTATATAGCTCAGATTCTGTAAGGTCATTTTGCTTTCATCTATTCAGAGGCTATATGTTGGCTGATAATAATAAAGAGAATGAATGATCGTATGTGTCCTATTACACTGATATCGTTGGTGCGGACAGGTCAAGAGAGGTCACATGACCATGTGTTTTATAATAAAGGAGGAAGAGAGGGTTGTTCAACTCTTCTGTTTTTAACCACATTGATTGCCTTCACGTGTGTTTATTTTCCTCTGTAAATGTATGTCTAATCCAACTTTCTTACCTTTAAGATGATACCGCCAACAGGTTATGGGCCTAGGAGGGAAGTAGGAAGCCAATGGCACAGACTATGTTTCGATGGAGATGAGAAGAATTACGAGTTGTGGGAAATGAAGTTTCCAGGGCATTTGCTAGGGCTGAAAGACACCATTTTGCGAAATGTGCAGCAGGATGCACAAGACAATGAGAACAAGCAGTAAGGTGATGACAAGGCTGAGAAAAATAAGGAGGCATATGCAAAACTAATACACTTCTTAAACAACAAAAGTTTCTCCCTCGTCATGAGAGAGGCCACAGACGATGGCAGAGAAGTGCTTCAGATCCTGAGAGATCATTATGCCGGGAAAGGGAAGCCAAGGGTCCATTCTAGACTGTCACAACTGTCTATAATTCATAATTATTCTATTCTCCTTACTAACCTCTTACATTAAAATAAATTATAAAGAATAAGTTAGAATGCTCTTATTTTGAATGTATAATTTGTTTCATTGTCAGTCAAATGTTCTGTAACATGTGAAAATGGACATGCATCCAGTCGGATCCTCCCGGTCAACAAATGTAAAATAAAATAAATAAATAAATAAATAAAGGGTAATTAGCCTATACACTGAATTAACAAGCCTCCAGAAGGCCATCAGTGAAAGTGTCACAGACTATATTATTAGGGCTGAGACGGCCATTACAGCACTTAGAAATGCTGGTGAGAATCTCAGTGATACATTACTAACTGCGATGATCCTGAAAGGGTTGCCTGAAACTTTTAAACCATTTGCAGTACACATCATGCAAGATGATGACAAGTTGGACTTTGGTGAGTTCAAAACAAGGTTGAGAAGCAAAACAAGGTTGAGAAGCTATGAACATACCGAGAAATTTAATGCCAGTGTAAGTAATGATAATGTAATGAAAGTAAGTGGCCTGGGGGAAAGAGTAAAAGCAGAGATTATATGCTATTGCTGTGGCCAAAAGGGACATAAGGTATGAGAATGCCAGAGAGAATATAAAGGGCAGAGACAGTGGTGCAGTTTGTGTAAAAACTCTAGCCACAGGTACAGTAACTGTAGACGAAAGAAGAAAGACAATGTGAAACAAGCAATTGATGCGGATGATCACACATTTGTCTTCAGAATAAAGGAGCATCAAATTCATGAGTTAAAACAGAAAGGATTAATGGTGGACACTGGTGCCATGTCACATATAATTAATGACCTGAAAAAGTTTAAATGCTTTGATGCAACTTTCCAACCAGAGGAACACATTGTGGAATTAGCTGATGGAACGAGAACCTGCGAGGCTGCACAAAAGACAGGTAATGCAGAGGTATGGCTGCTAGACACAGAGGGGGGCAAAGTAAAGGTGATGATGACTCGGGCACTGTATATCCCGACGTATCCACAAAACATTTTTTCTGTTAAGGCAGCAGCATCCAAAGGGGCCTTGATCAACTTTAACAAAGGCCAGGACCAACTTATCTACAAAAACAGCACCAGGTTTGACATAACTGAGTGTGACAAACTATTATTTAGACACATATGATGAAGAAAATGATAGTGAGATACATTACGATGCATCTCAGAGCTGTTATGATATTCAAGCACGGCATAAAATGCTTAGTCATTGTAATTTCGAAGATGTGTCAAAATTAGAAAAAGTGGTAAAAGGAATGAAAATTAAAGGTAAAGTTGAGAGACCTAACCTAGATTGTGAAACCTGTATTCAAGGGAAATTTGTACAGAGCAGAAGCTGAGATCCAGATGCAAGAGCAAAAGTTGTGTTTGAACTAGTCCATACTGATTTGGCAGGGCCAATTGAGCCAGTAGCAAAAGATGGCCTTAAGTACACTTTAACATTTACTGATGATTACTTGGGTGTAACATTTGTCTACTTTCTGAAAGCCAAGAATGATACAGTCAAGGCGACTGAAACGTTTATTGCAGATTGCTCCTTATGGGAAGGTAAAGTGTATCAGATCAGATAATAGGTTCATAGGTTCATAGGTTCATACTAGGCTATCTGCCCTAGGGCATTTATAAGCCTAGCCAGAATGTATTTTAAATTTATTTTAGTATACTGTGCCTCTGTCTAACAGTGACACAGAAGTGATACCGGGTAAACCTACGATCTCCCATCCACTCATCAAGATTCCTCTTGAAGAGATTAAATGAGGGACTCTGCCTAACGTGGCCTGGGATTTTATTCCAGTTATGAATCTGTCCCTCCAGCATGTCCTATTTATTTCAGTGCTGAGGTTCAAGTCTCATGTCCATTAATTCAGGCACAGATCGCCTCTGAACAGGCGGTATGCCACTGAGTAGAGCTGGAGTTTCTTTAACCAGGCAGCATATGGCATCTGTTTGAGCCCTTTGATCCTCTTGGTGAGGTACTTTGGGTCTTTCCAGTTATCCCAAAGGGGCATTGTACTCAATTATGGGCCTGACGATGGATGAGTAAGCATGCACGATGACCTCCCCTGATCTAGATGTGAATCCCTTCATGATTAGGTGGGCTATATAAAATGTTTTTCTAACCACTTTGGCCACGTGGTTGTCAAATGAGAGATTGCTATCAACTTGGGTCCCTAATTACTTCTTCTGTACTTAATGGATTACCACCTATGTGGTAATTGTTTTTGCCAAAGGGAATGACTATACACTTTTGGCATTTAGCTTGAGGCCATGGCTCTGCCAGTTGTCTGTTTCTATGAGGCCCTTTTGTTTGCAATCCATCTAGTGACATAGGGGTTTATATTTAAGCTGGTGAGCTTATCTATAATGCCGGTCCAGGTAGGCTGTGTGGACCACCTTCCCAATGGCCTTGGTGACTGTTTCAAAGAAATCAACCAGGTTTAAAAGGCAGGATCTGCCCTTAACAAAGCCGAACTGGGTAGGATCCAATGTTTGTAGGTCCCCAATATCTTTATTTATGAGGTCCATGATGATCCTTTCCATAGCTTTGCAGACCAAGCTAGTCAGGCTTATGGGGTGATAGTTTCCAGGATCCGTTGAGGCACCACCTTTATGGAGAGGGACCACTGTTGCTGGGCACATATCCTGTAGTAAGGCTGAGATTGAACAGTAGTTTTATGTTTGGGTTTAGCTCTTCTACACCATCTGGTCCCATTGATGCTGTGTTTTACCTGAGCATCTGAGATGTCAGGGGCAGCACTCTGCTGAGATAGATATTTGCCCTTTGGTGGGGAGGAGGTGAACCTGTCAGCTAGGATGTTGGCAATGTCTGTGGGTTCAGTGTATTTTGTCATTTTGGACTAATTGAATTACCACCCAGGTTCCTAACATAACTAAAGAAAGCCTTGTGATTATCCTTAGTGTCCTGTGCAATTTTTCCCGTAGTTTTTGCTAATACTGATCGGTGATGCCTTCCTTTTGGGATTTTGCTCTATCATTTAGTAGCTTCCTCCTTCTATTGTATAGTTTGTTTATGGCTGGGGTCCACCAGACAGAGGATTGGGTCTTGGTTTTATTTGGGATCGCATGATCCATGCATTCTGAAGGTGTTCATAGAATGCATTTATAAAGGATTCTGCTGTCTGGCTCTGAAGGATTCCATGTGAATATCCAGTGAGATTAGTTTATGGTCTGATCTTACCAGTGAGGATACACTTCCATAGCATTTGAGTTTATAAATTCTAGGAACCTTTCCCAGTCTATGTTTGGGTAGTTAATATAATGGTGTTTGGAGAGACCTTCATATTTTCCAGTGTTCTCAGGAAGGCCAGTGGGGTTCCTGGGTTTGGAAGGCAGTTTTACCCACTGTTAGTTGCACATGGATAGTCTCTGATGCTTTGAACCAGGTTTCTGTTACTGCACAGATATCGATGTTCTCCATGCTAAGGATACCTATGGAGGTGGGTTTAAATGACACCAGTACTTAAGCCAATTGTTGAAATTGATCATCTTGTCTTCATATTGTGGCATCATTCTTGGTGAGGGTAGATGCTACTCAAGGTCAGGGTCATACCTATGCCCAGAGAACAGAGAGCTCCTCTTTTTCTCTTTTCATGTAGTCCAGAGAGTACGTCTCAGGTCATTCACACCAGCATGACACATGACTGAGTCATATTTGCTTGTGTGTGGTGAGTGTGTGTGTGTTGTGTGTTATGTCCTAGGCGCCGACAGGCTGCTCACGCTCACCTCTCCTCCTCCTGTTGCAGCTGGTGAGCGGGACGTCAGTGTGCCTGACGATAGAGTGACCAGTGATTATGTGTTTGGTTAGTACTGAGTTGAGAGAGTTTGGCTATATGGTTGCATCTCTCACATGTGTTGGAATTTGTTGGGAGGAGCATGAGGCAGTTGTAACATTGCCTCAAGATTCCCAGATTCATGGCACTGAGTTCATGTCGAGAGACTTTCAGTCACTATTGAGTAAAAATGTTATAAGACATGAAACGTCCGTACCTTATTCACCCCATCAGAATGGGATGGCAGAGAGAAATTGGAGAACACTGTTCGAAATGGCAAGGTGTATGTTGATAGAGAGTGATTTACCTAAAGAGTTGTGGACATATGCAGTAATGACTGCTGCTTTTATTTGCAGCAGATGTTATAACAGGCGTGTGGGCCTGATACCATTCTTATGCTAACAGGGAAGAAACATGATCTTTCAAGGATGAGAGAATTTGGATCACTGTGTTATGCATACAGACAAGATAAAAAGAAGTTAGACCCAAGATGTGATTATTTATTTATTTATTTATTTTATTTTACATTTGTTAACTGGGAAAGTCCGACTGGATACAGGTTCATTTTCAGCGGCGGCCCGGGGAGAGAAGCTCCAAATGTACAAAAACAAGTGTAAATACAGTGAAATTATTTCAGTGAGTTATCACAAAACTGATATTTGTTTAATGATATGTACATGTTTTTCTCACATACACACAGCAAAGTTTGGAAGCAAGTAGCTGAGAAAGAAATAAAGATTTCATCTGAAAAAGGAAAACACATATATTAAAGGTGGTGGTTTACTATCAAAATTGTGAACGGCACTACGTCGACTGTCATATAGTCAAACACGGAAGTTCAAAATCGGGAATGTCGAAGACAAAATAATCAACCTAGGAATGGTTTTAACATGGGTCAAGGTAGGTGTTCAGTATTATTCCAAATTACAAACATCTCCCATACCTCGACCCATGTTAAAACCATTCCTAGATTGATTATTTTGTCTTCGACATTCCCGATTTTGAACTTCCGTGTTCGACTATATGACAGTCGACATAGTGCCGTTCGCAATTTTGATAGTAAATCAAAGGTGGTTATCATACATGGTGTAGTGTTAACTTTAAGTCTTTCCAGTAGGTGGGTGATACACAGAATTTTAAACAGTTAGAGAGTCAGAGTTTTATTCCTATAATGAGGTTCTCATTTATGAATTATGTTTGAGTGGGGGTTAGTCAGTGTTTGTAAAGGGACAAAGCCACTGCATTTTTATGTATTTCCTAAGGGAATTTTTGAATTGGGATAAGGAGGGGTCAGTGATGAGTTCAGCAGGATGTAGGTTTCAGTTTTTACCAGCAGAGTTGGAGAATAGTGATTCACCAGCTGAATTGTTGGTTTTAACAGTTTGCACTAGCAATTTTTTTGGAAGAGCGAAGGGATTTTAGGTTACTGTAGGGGGTAATAATATTTTTCAGTATGGGTGTACTGTCTGGTTGGTAGAGGATTTTGTGAACATCTGTTAGTTGGTTATATTGCAGTTGATAGGGTACTTCAAGCCAGTCTAATGATTGAAGGTTAAGGCAGTGATGGGTTTTATAAGCTGATCCTGTGGCAAATCTGCCAATGTTATTGTAGCACCTAGTTAATTTACTGAGGTTTGATTTGCTTATGTTTACAAAGATGGGTGAGGCATAAAGAAGGGTTGACAGCAGATGTGTACGGGCAACAACAGTTCTAGCAGATGGAATTAGGAATGGTTTAATCCTGTATAAAGAGCCTATTTTTTTATTAACTGTTTTAATAGTTTTGTCTATGTGAGAATTAGACTTGAGGTTGTTGTTGATGATCACTCCCAGTAGTTTAGTACAAGGTTCTGGGGAAATTATGGTACCATTGTTATATATCATGGTGAGAAGTGGTGAGGAGACCTTGCAAGTGGGGGAGAAGAGTAATACTTTGGTTTTATTTGGGTTTAATAGTAGTTGGTGACCAGTGAGCCAGTTCTCTACTTTGTTGAAAGTGATTTGGGACAAGGATTGTAAATCTGTGGAGGAGGTGGTGGAGCAGATTAAGGTTGAGTCATCTGCATACTGAATACAAGTTGCATCAGGGATGACTTTGTACAGGTCATTAATTAATATGGAGAAAAGGAGGAGACCTAATATAGATCCCTGTGGGACTCCAAGGGTGACTAGTAAAAGGGACAATAGGTTATTCTTCCATAGTACAGTTTGTTGTCTGTCATTTGGGTAAGAATGAAACCAGGTAATTGCTAGGTTATCTATGGAGAGTGATTTTAATGTGTTTAAGAGTAGCTGGTGATTTACCATATCAAATGCCTTGGATAGGTCAAGGAAGAGGGCTGAGGAGAGCTTGTTGTCATTATGGTTTTGATTTATTGTATGGGAGAAGGAGAGAAGGACTGAGGTTGTACTATGACAAGGTCTAAATCCATGCTGGGAGGGGGCTAGGAGAGTGTTTTGATTCAGACAGGCAAGAAATTGCTTGTGGATACATTTTTCCATTATTTTAGCCAAGGGAGACAGAATGGCTATAGGCCTATAATTTGAAACTTCAGTGGAATCTCCCCCTTTATGAAGAGGAACAATGTGGGAGATTTTCCAGATGTGGGCTATATAGGCTTCATGGATAGTTCTATTGATTAAAATTTATATGGGGTATGCTATTTCATTAGCGTCTTTCTGGTTTGGGTTCTAGGATAATGGGTGTCAGGGAGGGATTGGTATTCATAGGCTGTGAGAAGATAGAGAATTATAAGTGGGGGTATTAGGCAGTAAATAGACTTTGAGTTTGAAGATTTATTAAAAGTATGTGGAGGCATTATAGGGGTATTTGAGTAATGCTCGTTTAAAATAGAGTTGGGGTGTTTATAATTAGCATATAGTGAGAGACTGGAGAGAGTTGGAGTAATAGGGCTGGGTCCTGTGAGTGATTGGTTAATGCTGATTGATACTGATGAGTGGGGGTGGTGTCAGATGAGGGGGAGTGGCAAGGTGATAAGTGTAGGACACCTAGGGGCGGGTGAGAATCGGGGGCAGGGTAGGGGAGCGGAGTAAGCCCGTAGGGCAAACGGAGCAGGTAGAGCCAAAAGAAGAAGAAGATCAAAGAGAACAATCAGTGGAGTGCTGAAGTCTGAAGGTAAGTGTGTTGAGATATATAAGAAGGTAAGAGGCTTAAAAAATAAGTGGGATTATAGCAGAGTGATATAAGGAAATATTTCTATGGTTATACTGGGACCACAGTGTGAGAGAGAACAATAACAAAGAGATAAATAAGAACTGTGTTAGGGGGATTCGATGAAGAAGATGTAAAGGGATTTAGAAACCCTAAAGCTAATAGTATAGAGCCACCTAGTGGGCAGGTGGGGCACTTGGATGCACTAATAGTATGCAGGTACCTAGAGGGCAGTGGGCAACTTACAAGCAAGCACACTACTGGGGATTCCTATGAAGCAAGGCAGAAAAGCTAAGTCAAAAGATGATGCCTTTCTACATCAGGCTTTTTGATACCCCTGTAATTAAGCAGGAGTGGGTGGGGAGGTGTGCAGGTTCAAGGTGGGGGAAGGGATAGGCACAAAGTAACGCAAGTTTGAGAGTCAGAAAAACTGGACTAAGCCAGCTGCTAAAAAGAAAACAGGAAAACAAAGCTAAGTTAACTGCAGGTCAGTGTGGTGCAGTATTTACTTAATAACTACAAATGTTATACTCCTAATCTAGTACAAAGTGGTGAAAAGGACCACCACTTCTGCAGGGAAAAACAAAAGAAGTATGGGCTGCAGGTACATAGGTAAACTTTTTCCAAGAGAAAGTAGTTTTAAGTAATTGGCCTAGGAGTACTATAGGAAGATAGAAATGGGGGGGACCAGTAGTGTGCACGCATACAGTGAAAGGGGAAACGGACTTCAGTTTGGAGGGGGATAAGGAGATCTTTGTCAGATATGATAAAAACAGCCCATCATATCTGGTTTATTATCCTGACACAGGAAGGGTCCTTAGACACAGGTTAGTCAAGTTCTTTACTAAGAATGTAGCTGAATGCCAGATTCAGACAGACCCAGAAGTGATAGATGAAGATCTTAATACCAGAGGAAGTGTGCATGTTAAGTCAGAATCAAAAGCTGACAGTCAAGACACAATAGTAAGGCAAGAAGAGGAAAGGCAGGCTGCATACTACTCTAAAAGTGAGAGAAAACCACCTGCATACCTGAAAGACTGAGTGTAAAGTTAAAAACAATGATTATGTGACAGTTAATATTGACTGTTGTTACCGATTACTATGAAACACACCACAGAGCTTTAAAGAAGCCATGACTTCGTCTAACTCGGAAAAGTGGGTCAAAGCTATGAAGGAGGAACATAAATCTTTAAAGGAAAACAACATATTTACACTCACCACACTGCCGGAAGATAAAAATGCAGTGGGGGGTAGGTGGGTTTTCATGGTAAAAGACAATGTAGATAATACAGAGACTTACAAAGCTAGATATGTAGCTAAAGGCTACAGTCAAGTCGATGGTATAAATTATAATGAAACATTTGCACCAACTGCGAGTATGACATCTGTACGAAGCCTAATGCAGATGGCAGCTCGGTATGATTTAGAATTGCACCAGATGGATGTACAAATGGCTTATTTACATGCTCCTTTAGACTGTGAGGTATATATGCAGCAACCTGAAGGTTTCAAAAAGAAATCAAATAACAATGAAAAATTGGTTTGTAAACTGAATAATTGGTTTGTAAACTGAATAAGTCATTACACGGATTGAAACAATAACTGGAACAGTGACTAGAACAAAATGTTGCATGATTATCTTTGTGAAAATAGTTTTATCCAAAACCCTGCAGACCATTGTGTATACACTAGACAAACTGAAAATGAGAAAACAGTCCTAATTATATGGGTTGACAATCTCATTATAGCAGCTAGTGATAATGAATCACTAAACGATGTAAAGGAAATGCTCAAGGCTAAATTTAAAACGAAAGATCTGAGAAAGCTAAGACATTTTCTAGGCAATGATTTTACCCAGAACAGAGGTGAAGTAAAGATGAACCAAAAGAGGTACATTACGAAAATTCTTGAGCGATCTGGTATGTCTAATTGTAAAGTAAGAAGTACTCCTTCCGAACAAAAAACAAACTTTGACTGTGACAGTGAATTTACAGATCCAAGAAAATATCGTCAGCTCATGTGGGTAGTTTGATATATGTTATGACAAGCACGAGACCTGATCTTAGCCGGATTGTAAGTAAACTTTCACAATATTTGTCACAACCGAGTGAATCTCATTTTAACACTAGCCAAACATGTGTTAGGATACTTGAAAGGTACATTGGGCAAAGAGTTGTGTTACAAGAAAAATGAAGAGAAACTTCAGCTTATAGCATACAGTGATGCAGATTGGGCAACAGATCAAAACGATAGACGTAGTACAACAGGTTATTGCTTTAGCCTCAATAGAGACGGACCTATTATTTCGTGGAAATCAAAGAAGCAACAAATGGTAGCTTTATCTACATGTGAGGCAGAGTACATGGCATTAGCAGCAACAACACAGGAGAGTTTGTACCTTGTGCAGCTGTTGAGTGGAATGGATGAAGAGTGCAAGTATGTGCCAGTAACAATATTTGAGGACAATCAAGGAGCAATCGCTTTGTTGAAGAATCCAGTAAGGCGACAGATGTAAACATGTTGGCATTAAGTATCATTTTGTCAGGTCAGCACTTAATGATGGGTAACAGAAAGTTCACACCGGGGATCACACCAACAGCACTACTAGATAGGGGCCAAGGGTACTAGCTGCTAGTACAAGGGTCTAGGGAACTACTAAAGGGGCGGTGAATACCGTGCAACATGGCTGGGTTAATATATGCCTTCGGGCAGATAGCCCAGTACCAACCTATGATGACAAAATAAGCAGTGAATATTGCCCGACAATGGACATGGTTGCAGATGTCTTTACTAAACCTGCTACGAAATCGAAGATTGAAAAGTTCATGTATTACATATTTGGAATGTGAAGGAAAAGTTATCCAAGAATATGTTCTTAAAATGTATTTTGTGTACAGCATAAGAGTAAGTGGGGGTGTTGGCTGATAATAATAGAGAGTGAACGATCGTATGTGTCCTCTTACACTGATGTCGTTGGTGTGGAGAGGTCAAGAGAGGTCACATGACCATGTGCTTTATACTAAAGGAGGAAGCGAGGGTTGTTCCCTTCTTCCGTTTTTAACCAGATTGATCGCCTTCACGTGTGTTTATTTTCCTCTGTAAATGTATGTCTAACCCGACTTTCTTACCCTTTACCCTTTTTTTATCACCAACACTATACCAATTTGACCCAATAGCAGTGATCACTAATTTAGCCAATATACTCTTACTAAAATCTCCTGAAAAAGAAAGAATACAGGAGAGCAAATACAAACACTGGAAATCACCGATAATCATAAAACAGGAAAGACAGCAGAGGATACCATCTGAACAGAGAGTTGTAGATGAAGTAAGGTAAACATATTCCCTGGATTTCTAAAGCTCTATTGACATCTGCAGTTAAGACATTCATTACCCTAAAGCTATGCTGTTTTGATTCTTGTGCATAAGAGTGGTAGAAGACTCACATTACAGACTTCTGTAGGTCAGTTTCTATAAGGAATGTTACAAATATGTTTGTTGTAAGCTCTGCGTCTCTGTATTAGCAGGTAATTAGCTGGTAGATTTGAATGATGATAAGTTCAGCATGTTCACAAGTGACTAGCTAGCTTTAATCTGTTCTGAAACTACCTACAGATGTCATTAGGTGATTGCTGTTGCCATTTTGTGACATCGCCACCTTATGTCTCCCGGTGGATTTTTGGGATGACTTACAGACATGTACAAGCAAGACTTTGGTTTGCCAACAGGTGGCACATATGCAATAAAATCTCTCCACTCAAGAGTTTAGCTAAGCCCTGTACTGAATCTTCCATTCTTCAAGAGAAGGTTTAGTTCATGGCTCAGCACTACTGCTTGATGAATTGGTCACTGAGAACATTTGGCATGTTGCTATTAGCCAGACATCGTAAAGAACAGGTGACATTCTGAATACGGTGCATAAAAGTCATTTAGACATTCATCTAACTGCATTCACATAAGTCAGCATAGCAGTTTTATTAGTGGTCATAATCCCTGCCAATAAGTTACTCTACAAATTCAAAGTAATACAATGACCCCTCTGTCTACCCACTGTTGCCTTTTACCCCATTCAAATAAATTATATGCTGTCCTGCCAAACCCTGCACACTCCAGAACCCAAAAATCAATCTGAAACAAAATGACACACAGTTATTTAAGGTATCAGACTGGACATTTCCCTTGTGATCCCTTAATTTATTAAAAAGCATCACTGTTCTCCTCTCCACCTGCTGCAGTTTCCAACCGCTGCCAAAGACCACTCTTGTGCACCTTTCAAAACACCATGCTGAGAATAAACAAAACTGAGAATATTAATTAAAAAATGAAGAAATCACAGTTTAATGATGTAAAAGTGATGAACATCACTAAGCAAAAGTGTAGTAAGTGTAATCAAAATATCAACAAAACAGTAGATGGAGAAACTAAAACTTAAACAATGTGCAGGGGATGTTACACCTCTCTTCACTGCCTGATGTGGAGGGCTGCACCCTTACAACACTGTACTCAAAATATAGCAGTTTCAAGGTCATATTTATTATGATTCAGAGAGAAGGGTGCTTTCTCCACACGTGGTTTAGTTCTATGTTATAAATACACAACAGAAAGAAAATGTATTTCTCATATAAGCAGATAATTGTGCCTTAAGCTTTAGTTCATGGGCTATTAGCAGTAAATATTGCAAACAAAATGAACAGTGAAATCTAAGGATGTCTCAGCTATTCATTTAGTGGCAAGAAAGATGGAAGCCTATAGTGGTGAAGTCAGGGTGGGTAGTATTACTTTTACTATAGTTGTGAAGGTCTCATTTCAGACTATTTTAGTTGAACTTTAAAAAATCTATCACAAACTTTACAGTCAAAATGGATCCAAATTATGTAGATACAGATATAGTGCTTTACAAAGAAACATTCCATAGTCACATGAAAATTGAAGAGAAAGGCACTGAGGGTGCAATTTTATTTCTGACCTTGCAACAGGAAACCAACATTTATTAATGAATATTAACTCGTAGTACGCAAATGAACAAGTTTTGGCTCAACTGAGGTTACCAGTCCAGGTCTGCAGTGTTGGGGTGGTTTCTCCAAACATCTCAAAAACATAGTCATTTTTTTCAAAATCATGTCTGATTGTAGTGCAAAGAATATGAACTTTACATTGATATATTCAATCATTTTTTTCAAAATCATGTCTGATTGTAGTGCAAAGAATATGAACTTTACATTGATATATTCAAGTCTATTAAAGTTTTTTTTCCTTACAGGTATATTATTGTTTCTCAGTGATCATAATACAGTGTACATGGTAACTCGATTTATGCTTGATATGGGATTTTTAGATTATGTACAAAAGCCAGGAGAGGAACTGATGTCGTTTAAATGCAGCTAGATTTCTTAAGACTGCCTTTTTCCTCTAAAGCTGAATTAGTTCAAGTGCATTTTAATGAAATTATTGATACATACTGGACCTCGCAGGAGGCTGCTTATTATGAGTCTGTAACAAAAATTTTGGAAACTCATGACACTGAAACAGCAAACACTGGAAATTAAATATTGATTTATTACAAAAAATGAAAATTATAGTTTTGACTCTAACAATATCAGAAAACAAATATTTTTGAAGGGATGCAAGCCCCATTCTGCCAGGCCCCCAAACCCTCTTACTTATACACACTAATTATATTATTACACAACAGTGGAAGCATTGCATAATAACTGCCTTCCAAACACAAATCATACTCACGCCACACACATTGAATACTACAATTTTACTTAGCTATAATTCTGATTTCTGATACTTTGACACTCATAATTTACATTTCTCTTCTATCTACTTTACAAATCTTGTTAGGAACTCAAGTAATATTATTAGAAATATTAGAAATGCAATTTGATAACTACTTATTACCAAAATATACTGAGTTTGTCTTGTTTCTGTTCTATTGTTACAATTTTGTGGTATTTTACTTGGTAGAAAGCAGCTCTTTATGATTCTAGTTGTTTGTTCAATGCTGTGCTTTTCCTGTGCAGGTGAAGGGTACCCTGACTCATTGGTGGCATCAGTCCTCCAGGGGATATCAAATTAATAATAAAGAAGAGGTTCTCACATTTTTCACATATTGTGTTAGTAGTGTTAATTGGCAATGATGTGAGAGTTCCTACAATCAGATGTTGTGAGGATTCCTTTAGCCAATGTAAGATTGAATTAATATGGCAGACTAGTAATGGGGACTGGTTACTAAATTAAATTTGGGGGAGTGCAATGGTTCAATGAAATGGTGTTCTTAAAGTTAGAGGTAATTGGCTCCTTAAAGATGTAATGCCTAAAGCTGGGAAGTTCATAGGATATGTGACTTAGACTGACTCCAAATCTGTTTGCCAGGGAAGCACATAAGGATGTTTGAAGATCAAGTTAAGCAGCATAAATGAATAAAATGCAAGTGAAGGACGAATGAAGTGCCTTGTTTTTGGTGGGTGATAGTTCATTGTCATCAGTCATCTTAGTCATTAAAGGGAATGACTGAGCTGCAAGGCCTTTAACTTATGGGGAGGTAGTTCTCAACTTCAGGATACAGATAGGTTGAGGGATACCTGCACCAGAATGGAGTGGCTCCAGCTGTACTGTGGAAAAACTGGACCCGGGATCATGCACCAAAGAGTTTTAAAAAGGTTTATGTGACAGTCAAGAAGGAGACATGATGCCATGACAGATCTAATGTAAAACAGACTTTCATTAAGCATACCAGGGATTAGACAATTTTGAAAGAGGGGAGTGTCAGCTAATGAGAATCTGGAATTAAAGGCTGGAACAAAATCAGGCTAGAGTTCAAGGTGGGACATATGTTTGATACAATGGTATGCTACAAAGGTGAGAGCATTTATAAATGTTCATGTGGATATGGCTCCAGAAATATTTTTATAAACCTCACAGTCTACACAAGATGTTCCACCAGGTTATCAGGAAATGTTGATGGTGTGCATTTGGGGAACTAGGAACCTGGAGGCATACTTCTGAGGATTGTCCAGGATTATGACAACTGAAGGAAGAGATGCAGAGGTTTTTGAAGAAATTAACAGACTCCTGTACGACTCTCAGCCAGGAACTAATGCTAAGTTGGGAACTAACAATGAAAGAATCAGGAGTAATTAAGAGTTTAATTACACTCCTAAACTCTGTTGCCAAAAAACAGCATGCAAGTAGGAAAAAAATGAAAACTTGGTAGGAAGGCATATAATGGGGATGATAAAAGCCATGGAAGTATCATTAATGACACAGATGGAAAAAGAGATATAAATGTCAGTTATAACAATCAACAATGGGTCTGTTGTAGGAGAACTTGAAAAGGGTATTCCACAGAAGACAATCATTCATACTAGGAGATTAGGAAATTGAGTAACAGCACTGGATGCCATAATGATTAGGTTAAACAGGTTTCCATACATACCAGAAGGTTGAATGTCATGCTTAATAGACGTGATTAGCAGATTGTGTGTTTATAAATCACTAACATGTAGGGGGAAACACTATGGTAAATTTGTACCCGTATCATGAAAATTTTACATGAGAATGTAAATATGTTATATACATTGCTATTAATAAAGAATATTGGAATAAATAAAATAAAATTCCCTCAATAGTATTAAGATCATCATGACTGTGAATGTGGGTCATGCACCCTTATTTTTTAAGGAGGGTAGGTGGGGAAGGCATTTAAGGGAAGGCATGGAATGAAAAAGGGTAGTGGTATGGAAACAAGGGCACACTAATATATAAAAAACACAAACAAAGACCAAAAGGGGAGGTGTTACACAAAGTAGGAGGTTGACAATAGAACTATAGATATACAGACAGAGAAAGGACATTGATGAGGAGAGGACTGAGGAACAAACAGGGGAAGGAGGTGACTCACAAGGATGAGAAACACCATGTTGAGGGAGAGGGTGGGTATCGCACTCTGGTTACCAGGTTGCCTGGGACACGTATAGAGAGAGAGGTCAGTCAAAACCAAATGTCCTTCCACTGGGAGCTACCAGATGTGGTGGTGATACCAGATCCAGGTAGTGGTGCAGCTCTTGAAGCCACACAAGGACCCTCTCCTGATGGTCAATGTAGTCATAAAGCCACCATTCCACCAACTCCCCTATGGCCTCCACCAACCCCTGAGGGATGATGAATTATGAACCTCTGGCAGTATCACTGGTGGAAACAATAACACTCCCATCCAGTCAGCAACCCCAAAAGCCACTGGGAATGCCACCAGGCCATCCTCTACCATAGCTATTGAGGAGCCAGGCTTGAACCCAAGTGGAGTGCTGATGGGAGAAGGTCAGGCCCGGTGATAGGAGTGGTGACCTGTATCACACCACTAGTAGAGCATGGCAGATGTTGCAGAAAATAATAACAAAAATGAATAAAAATAAGACAACAAGCATCAAATAAAATACTAAAAGAAGATTATAAAAAGTGAGGGATGAAGACAGAGATACAGATAGACAGAGAGGGAGTATAACATCTCTTTTCACATGACCACACTGATTGCTGTTAACATTGTACTATGCAGGAGCTACATAACTTACAGGGGCCTCTCAGAAACTTTTACGTAGGAAAATAAATGTCACTTCCCTATTGCAGGATGTGGGTCAGGTGTGTAGTGTCACCTCCCCATTGCCAATATTGTGTGCATTCATTGGTGAAGAGGCTAGTCAGGTAGGCTAGAGATGTTGAATGTAAGAAATCATGGGGAAGTGTGGGGTAATGCCCCTATTGGCAGACCAGATGGGATTTGCACAGTGCTAACACAAATTAAATTCAACATTCTTATAAAACAACTGTGCCAGAAAAAGTATCAATAGGTACTTTGCAAATACTGCAAGGTTATTTGCTACACAACAGGGAGTATAGCATTGTCATATAAAAAAGCAATGTTATACCTGATAAATATATGGATGACAGGGGCATATGGCAGAGTGATGCATCAGCTATATGTCATCAAGAACTCCACCCACACATTACATTACACAGTGCAAAAATACATGGCATGACATCATGGTGATAGGGTATGAACAATGTCATTTAATGAAAATATTGTGCTGGGATTATAGTGCTACATTTGTTAACACTTTTGGTTTTTAGCACTCCTAGAGGATATATAACTGTCAAATATTCACCAGTGACCCATTGGGGTCATAGACTCACTCACAAATAATCTCTGTGTTTTGCAAATGCTCATACAAGTTTTCAAACCTGATGAACCATCTTAGTGTGGCATTGATTAACTGTGCAATGACTTAAACATGCAATGCTGGGAATACAGGTACTGTGGACTAACATCGGCTGGCACAGTGCCTGGGCAATTTGTTTGGGCTAGGATTATAAAGGCTCCAGGGCCATTAGCCTAGTACACACCTATGAACCTATTGCCTCATTATGCTACAAAAGATTACCACATAACACCCTGAACAGCATTATGAAAATCCATTTATTTATTTATTTACTTGTTGACACTTGTTTACCTGGAAAGTCCAACTGGACACAGGTGCCCCATTTTCAATAGAAGCCCATTGAGAAAAGCTCCAAGGAATTAACTGACTGCTACAATCAAATCAGTCTTACAAAAAAGTATGTGAGTGGACAATGATACTGTAGTGAGTTGTGCTGTAGTACTGTTGCTTTTCTTGTGTGGCATTTCATAACATCTGTGACAGTGTCACAGCATAGTAGGTTTTTGAGTGTAAATAGCAGCAGTATTGCCACTTTGGAGGACTGTACACAGGTTAAGGTCTACTACCATGTCAGTGAAGAATAAATAATGTTACAGGTGAGTTCAATGAAAGTTTGTCAGGTTCTGCCCTCTTAGACTCCCTAGGTATGATAGTCCTACCTGTAGGCCAATGGATGAGAATTCTACCCAATGAATGTTGATATGTCAGTGTTAGGAGGTGTTCTACTGTCTGATAATTACACTGATTGCTTTAGTAGTAATGCAAGGGTGACCTATAAGTGTGAGGGTTACCTATGCCACATGCACATTATACTGTGGGAGTACTATACCTACCACTTGTTAGTATGCTGGGATTGTTGACACAGCTGCTATGAGTCTACTGGTATAAGTTGTGTTTGATGGGGACAATTGTCAAGCTGGCACAGTGCAATGGTGTGTATCATGTCGACTTGTATTCAACAATCCTCCAGGGTGGTACTCTTTCCCCATTGTGTCCATACACCCTCAACAATTTGCCCCTTCCACCTACATGTACTGCAGATACAACAAAGTGTTTACAAAAGTATCAAGTTGTTGTGAATGGGACTCTGACAGTTCCAATGAGTCATCTCACTTTTATGGTATCGATTCAATTAGTTCTTTAAAGGCCACACCTGAAGGGTCTTGGTGAGTAGTCAGTGCTGAGGATATGCATTTTATGGCCTGTGTAAGAGTTAGGATCATTACCTTTGTACATCTGTGACAGGTCATTACATGCCAGGCCTGTCATACTTCCTTCAATGGGTAGGTATAATTATATAGACAGATGTCTGCATACAGTTTAAGGTGATTGCATTCACATCTTGAGGCCTGTGTCTAGCTGTGGGACTCAGACACATGTTTTCCTATGTCCTACAAGGGTGATTGAATTGTGGGCCCAGATACACTGAACCTCATTGTAGTAGCTTATTCCACTGGCATTGAGATTGCTAAATGCTGACAGTCATATCCAGTAATTGGGCTGTGCCATCTCCACAGTCAGGGGATGTACCAAACATTGCAGTCCTCCAAGGAGGACACTGAGCTATTGCATTTGACTATGTGGTCTAAGCACATAAGCTTTCAAGGAGCTATCACACATACATCCATATATGCACCCTGTGCCCCCTTCAGGGTAGTTTGCCATCCCTGCACCATGTGGATAAAATTCCTAGTGACACTACATACATAACACCTCCACACAGATCCCAGATGTATATGTGGGTAGCCCCCAATGCTTACTGCAATGAAAGGCAGATCTGGCTCATAGCATGTGCAGCTGTATAGGGGGTATAGCATGTCTGACCTTACAAAATCTCATGCATAGCTCTTTACGATGCCAGGTGGGAAACACTGGAAAAATTAATTCTGCCATGCTGAGAATGAGATCATGCTACAGGTCTCCATCACCATGGTTGGTGTCATGAGAGATCTAACTGGGCCTTCCATCCATATGCCTTGTGGGGCATTACAGATGACATCAATCAGTTCTGTCAGTGACCAAGATTGGAATTTCAATCAAGACTGAAGAAGGATAACTGAAATGATCACTACCATGCACACTAGGACAGCCAACTGGAACAGCAGCAGTGGGTCATGGGATGGGGGCTTTGGGGAGAACCACCTCTGACAGTGATGGAGAAGTTCCCTGCATCTCTTCATGGGGATCTAGACAGATTTAACAATCACGGTTGAGTAATAGGCACTGGTGCCAAGCTGCACACAGCACCACGCATACCTGTTGATTACTATCTACATTACTACTGAAATGCAAAGTGATAGACTGTACAAGCATGATTTCTTCATTTTACAGGAACGTTGTTAATTCAGGTCCAAGCCTGCCTGCCCCTGGTATATATTATATATTTTTTTTCATTTTCCTATATTCAAAAGTTGTATTTGTATTGGGCTAGGCTAGAGAGGTTGAAAGATTCTTACTTACTCTAATTAATTTAATAGTGACTTCACAGGTGCTGTGTTATTAGTTACCTCCACTTGGCATTTGGTCCTGCCTGATTTTGGTGAACTGTCTGACTCTGACGATGATGATGGCAGCCAAATCCTGGGATAAATGGCGCCAGAGTATCAGTGGTATAGTCTAGCAATGTGATGACCACTTCTTCACCCTATTCCACAGACACAGTTCCTGTACTTGTGCAGCTGACCCAACAGACCCAGGAAGACATATGAGAAGAGGAATCTGCTGACACATCTGGAAGTGGTTCTGTCACCAGTGGCACACTACCAATTTGTTGCAGCAGCATGATTGAGTAAGTTGATGACCTAAGGGGTCAGTGTTCAGGTGATCAAACACAGCATGGGTACTATCCACCTAATGAGCTGACTGTTTCTATACCCATTACCAAGCATTTGTGCACAGCCATAATACAGGTCAAGGTGATACTAACACAACCAGAGCTGTGCTGGTCATGGTACTGAGTGGTTTGTGTGAAGACCTGAGGGAGTGTAAAGGCCAGATGCAGATGTGCAATATTATAGACATGTCATATCAGAAAGTTCCATGCAGACGGTGTCCCTGTACAGTCACACATCATGGTCAGCACACTTCCTATTGCCAGTCCAGCTCTGCTTTCAATGAGGAGGCTCACCACTGGAGATGATTGCAATCACCAGTCTACCTCTGCTTCCAATGGAGACACCCACCACTGTAGTGGGAGTGCACAGTCTCAGACCCATATTGCCCCCACACTACCATCCAGTGTTGAGGGCAGTATAGTGTGACATGGTGTATATGTGGATGCCATGTTTGTGTGGAGACTGCCTGCAGCATGAGAGACATTTTGCTAGAGTGGTGGTTGCCTTATACTAGCGGTCAAACAGTCAAAATGGCAGAACCTCAGAGATGGTTGACCTTCAAATGGCAATGCAGCAGGGATCTCTCCAACACCCAGCCATATTTATGCTGGCTATGGGAAAATGTTAGTGCAGAGAGTTCAGAGATACTTGGAAGGAAAGGGAGGGGGTGGGAAAGAAAAATAGCATTAGTCTTTCTTTTTTTTTTTTTAAAAAAATGATTTCATATTGATGTTTGCAGATATAAGAAAGCTATAGAAGTGTATTTTGGAACTATTGAAGAAGTTTGGTCAGGACAGTGGATTGTATTACATCTAAAAATGTAGTTACTTATTGTGGTAGGGAAAGCTCAATGGACTTGTAAGGATATTGGGTTAACTATTTCTAAGGAAAGAAAAAGCATATTGAAATCAAAGTTTATTTTAACGATTGAGGAAGTGAAAAAAATCAAATTGTGGTAGAAAATAGAGAAAACAATGGATAGGTGTTTTAATAGTGGCTAAGGGTGTCTGTTGTTAGGATGACAGGTAACATAGTATCATATCAGTGGTACAGAAAGACAGAGAACATTCAGAGGAGTAGCAATCATTTTAAAGAAGAATACAATTTCAAGATGCAGGCTGATTACTAGGGATGGTTCGGGGGTGTCACATTATAGAACATACATGATGGGAACTAACATGGATCAGAGATATTGAGGGTATGGCAGTAGTGATCTAAAATGGGTGCAATGGGAAGTATATTCAGATTTGTATCTGTTTGCATCAATATATAATTTAAACTTGTTCTTTCCATGTCAGTACCATGACCCTAAAATTCTTCCTTGCTTCTTCTCCCAAAACCTCCATGAAGAGTAACAGATAAGGAAATCCCTAGACATTATGGTAAGAGACTCAAGGTCAAGGAAATGAGGCAACAGAGTAGTGGAGGTTTTGGGAGAAGACACAAGGGAGGGTTTTAAGGCATCATATGGTATCAGTGGTGACATGGGAAAAGGTTTAAACTATATACAGGAACTAACATATACTAATAATAGGAAGAAGGTGATCAGTTTCCTTCATATGTGCATGAAAGATTTGGGTCAAGTGGAGGAAATTTCAAAGCATATTTGGCAGTTTGTGCCAGATGGAGTAGGCATTATGAATGCAGTGAAGGATATTGTACAAGTACACTGATTTGTAATGGTGTACTAAAACTGTCTGGCTAGAGAGAGAAAATTGAAGGAATAGGAAGATATATAGGGAGTTAGGTAAAAAGGAGGTCATGGAAATATTTACAATGCTGCAATGTAAATAGGAGGCAGAGGTCGGCTGTTGGAGTGTGTATGATAAATGGAAGAAAGCTGAGTGGTTATGAAGTGCCTAAAAATTGTAGGGCTGGTGTTTGAGATATGAAAAAAACTGTCACACAGGTAGAACAGAACTTTTCTGAATTTGAAGAATGAAGGGTAGTGTCAGGAAGATAAGTGAGGGAGATGTGAGAAGTTGGGGGACAGATTATAAATACTTGACCTATAAATGTATAAGGGGTTGTGACAGGCACTGGAAAATATGTCAGAATAAGTGTATGGGCAATGCCTATGCTTCAGTTTGACCTTTTGGATACCAGTACAGCTGGGAAGGAGGACAGGTGGGCACATAATGGGAGTAGGTAAGGCAGGTTTGCTGGTAAGTAAGGGTGCAAGATGGGCTACAGAACTAGGGTGAAATGGGGAAATATTTAGATGGTGAAATAGGATGTGACAGTGGCACGGATAATCACCTGATGATGTGAAAATTGACTCTAGTTGATTGTCACTATTAATGCAACACCACAGCCTCATGTGTAAAAAATGAAAAAAGGGGGTGATGGATGGACAGATGGATGGATGCATGGATGGGTGGATGGATGGATGGGTGGACTAGTAGCAACAATTGGAGGGAGATGATAACAATTAATGCATAAGATGCAAGCTTATTTGATGGGTTGAGGATCTAGTGCTGGAGGAGATTATACTTTAGAAAAACTCTTATAAGGGTAAATTGGTAGGGTGAACAGAATGTTAGCTTGTTTAGGAAGTAGTGTGGGTCCTTCAGTACCAGTGGTTTTAAACCGAATTTGGGATAGAAGCATATCTTGCTGGGAAAATGGCAGATGAAAGACATATCTCTATACTGTATAACGGATGATACTGATTTTTTTTAATTATATTGATTTATAGTGAAATATAACAG
Organism: Protopterus annectens; assembly: GCF_019279795.1. Classification (NCBI taxonomy): domain Eukaryota; kingdom Metazoa; phylum Chordata; order Ceratodontiformes; family Protopteridae; genus Protopterus; species Protopterus annectens. The sequence goes on from NC_056732.1 coordinate 1,228,111,984, forward strand.
CAGGTAAGCATTGACAGATATTTTGATGAAGATTCATTATGTGTACTTTTGCTAGATAATTATATGATATTATTAGTTTCACTACATTGGAAATGATTGGTTAAAGGTAGTACTATATATTCCTTTTTCCTTGGGTAGACAGTTATAGTTAATAGTGATTGAAACCCAATTTTCATATATGCACTGACTGCATATTTAATTTGTTTGTTTACTCATTTTTATTTTATACATTTATTATCCAGGTAGGGTTTTTTTATAAGATGTTTGATAAAATTAAAATTGGATGGCACAGTGGTTCAGAGGTTAATGTTGTTGCCTCAAGCAAGAGGTTCTCTGGTTTGATTCTTGGCTGGGGTGCCTTCTGTGTGGAGTCTGCATCTGTACGCGTTTCCTCTGGGTGCTCAAGTTTTTTCTCACATTCCAAAGACATGGATCTGGACCATTTCTCCCCGGGCCTGTGCTGAAAATAAGCTCTGTTCTAGTTGGACTTTCCTGGTCACAAATGTTAAATATATATATATATATATATATATATATATATATATATATATATATATATATAAAGGTATTGAATAAGATGGGTTTTTTCAAACGTTGATTAAATGTTTGCATTTTGTTACTCCAGTTTTTGTAACAATAAATGTTTTTAATTCTAGTACTCAAGGGTAGCATGTCAGGGTCAGGCACAGCTGCTGTTTATCACCCTTATTGTTAAGTTTAACCCTATAGCCTCTTATTACTGCTCTTTATAATTCTAAGGACATTGGTCACATTAAGAATAATGGTTTGGAGCAAAGCACGTATTTTATGCTGATGATAAATTGTTTCTATTGTGAATGTATAGAAATTTATTCAAGTGTTTTGTTTTGCCTAATCAATAAGTTATTTAAGATTAGTAGATATGTTATTAATCATTTTAAGATCAGTGTAGTAGAGGTTCATTAACCTATGTATGTTGGGATGTAATTTTTATAAAGATTGTTTTCAATCCATTGACTTATAAGTGTTACAAGCATATCAGAAATCATTGCATTTGCTATCTTTAAGTTTGGCTGATGTGATCTCTCTGTTAGGATGCATAAACCTTTTAAGTTCAAATTATCTACTGATTTTCATAAGAAATATATTGCTGCCTCCTTGCTACTTATGGCATATGGTAGGGTTTCTCCATGAATTCCATGAGAAATTTAATTGCAGATAAAGAATTATCTGGATTTCAAATACCACTCTCAGTAATAACATCTGTTGCCCAACATTTGGTTTGATGTATGCAAATGGTTGGGAATCCCTCCCCTTTTGTTTTCTCAGATATTATAGACTAAAAAGGAACTAAGTCAAAAGCCATTTCTGACATTCTCTGAAATAACTTATAGATGGAAGGAACACACTAAAAACACTATATAGACTTTTAACTTCAAGCACATAAAAACTATATTAATGCCTTTTGACTGGACATGAATACTCATTTTTGTTGGGAGTGTGTCCTCTTCATGAAGTGTATCTTCTCAAAGTCTAAGAACAGTGGTGTTTTTAATGTTTAGCCTTTATAAATAAACTAGATTCATTTAAATTTAATGTGACAGATTTAGAAAGGTTACAGCAAGATACACATGTGGTGTACACCTTACAGGAATCATTTCTGCTTCAGAGGCATCCCTACCAACTGCTGCAACATGAAGCCATGTAGCACCACTGTGAGTTGTCTCCGCAGACTATAGCAAATGCCAAGGAGGCATTCTGAAGAGCAGCTTTGCTGTCCCTAAAAATGCCTGCTATAAGGCATTCATGCAGCTGAGCAATTCAAAGAACCATTTAGCTGGACATGCCTGTGTGGCACATCTGCAGTCAGTATGAAAAAAGTTGAGTCAGTATGAGAAAAGTATGCCAAAAGCTCATGTTCACTCATCATAGTAGAGGATAAGTACCAGGGAGTTTCAGATAGGTAGTGTTGGGAGAGTGTGTTTATGTACATACATGCATGGCTGCATGTGTGGGTATATGTAGAGGTAGGAGTGGTATGGGTTTGTCTTCCTGGGTGGTTGCAGCAGGGAGTTAGTTAAGGAATAGATAGACTGTGGGTTTATGTATGTATGGTTTGTGCATGCTCGCGTGTGTCTGTCTGTCTGTCTGTCTGTCTGTCTGTAAGCATGAATGTGTATGTGTATATGAGGAGGTTTGTCATACCTCAACATTCCCTTACACCAATGAGCAAACCCAGCAACACTGGGGGGGGGGGGGCACTAGACACAAGGGCTAACTGTTTATATTGTGCCTTAAAGGCACTTAAAAGTGAACGGTACAAAGTTTTGCTGTTTAAAACATAGGGGGTGGGGGCACACGACACCAGAGGTACTCTAAATAGTATGTCTTGAAGGCACTTAAAATGACCCACACCTTGAACTTGCAGCAGTCTTACATATGGGTTTGTCTTCTGTGCCACCACAAGTCACCAGGGACACTCCTAAAGAATGAATAAGTAACTGGCAAAAAACAAAAAAAATGTAAATCAAAGGGGAGGAAAAAGACTTTGACCCTTACACCCTTATCAGAGCAAGAAGCAGTATTAATGGGTCTATATTACGTAGTTGAACATTTACAATTTCGAACAACATACGGTTTGTCATTATAGTGAAGTAAATAAAGAATTGTTAACAAAATGATTATACTTGCTATGATTTCATTCATTTAAGGGTTTCTATGCTTGAAGTTAGAATGAAACAAAATAAAAAAAGACAGTGTTATAAAACTACTTAAGGAGGTTTATAGGTCAGAGTACAGTAGAGCTTCAGAAATCAGTGCTGCAACAAATTCCACACCACATTCATCACTGATATCAGGCAAGTAAATTTAACTCCATCTTCAAAATTCCAAGTAAGACCATTAACATGCTAAAGTATGAGGCTGACCCATATCATATCCTTATGATCATAGTGAAGCAGCCTTGTACAGTGGCATAGAGGGATGAAGCCCTAACTATGGCCTAGTTGACCTACGTTCAGATGACCATCTCAGGTGTCTGAGGTGCTGGTAGGGATGGATGGCCAAGTCTATCTGGGGGGATGGAGGGTGTTAATCTTGGCTATCCCTGAAGTAGCTGCCAGATGTAATAGATTAAAGCAGGGGAGGAGTGTGGGGAAAATGAAGGTAGGTCATTAAATATAAAATCCTCCTGGCAGATGCTGTTGCCTGCATGACCACCCCTAGAACCCTTAAGATCCATAATGTCCCCTGATCTGAAACGGAGAAGGTATAGAGTTTGAAGGATGAGCTGGTAGACCTGGTGATGGATTGGGGCACTGGGACTGCTGGAAAGTATGAAGCAAAAAGTGGAAAAATTAAAAAGACCTAGGTATAACCAAGAACCAATTCATTATTCCATTAACATCTCAGGAAGATTTCTCAGTGATATCAAATATATGATGGAGTTACTTTTTTCATGTCTTAACACATTCACTCTGGAGCAGCTCAGAAAAAGGTGACTGCTTAATTCCACCATCGGAACAACAGTGCAGCCTGAACTCATTTTCAGAAAATCCATTTGTAATACCATACAGAAAACATCAGCAGACATTGACCTTTCCAACAGTGTAAATGCTGACAGTGGATATCAAAGTCATTATTAAATATTTGTCAAGGAATACTGACATTGTGCATATTTTTTACCTTTTTGGAAAAGCAAAGCACAATATCTTGATCAATGTACCATGTAGACCCACACAATTTGTATTTAATTTGTTTGTATGAAGGTCACCTTTAAAATGATACCTTAACCATTACTGTGTGATGCTCCCTTATGGAGATATTCACAGATATATGATTAATATAATATTTCACATAATTGATAAATAAATAAACAAAGCATAATATCTTATCATCTGTGCCAGACAGAGGCTACATATTAGTGTAGAAGTTGTGTGTCTCAATGTCAGCTTCAAAATGATGCATCATTTGTGTCATCACCATGCTCCCCTGCAAAGATATGGGCATAATAATGAGAAGTATTGGAAATGTATAATTTTCATAATCCTACAAGACTAAACAAACTGTGATATCTGTACATGTGTACAGTGGACACACACAGTTATTTTACCATGTTGTAAAGAGTAACACTGTCTTCAAAATGAAGTATTACTTGGCACACTGACATGCTCCCTTGCAAAATTATTTACCAAAATATAGAAAAAAAAACTCATACTTTCCATAACTGAAGTCCAAAACAAACTTTGATATCTGTACATCTGTATAACATACAGGCACAGTTCTTTTACCATGTTGGAACTATGAATACTGTCTTCAAAATGAGGTATTACTTAGCACATTCAGATGCTCCCTTGCAAAGTTATTTACCAAAATATGAAAAAAATCATACTTTCCATAAACACAAATCTTAAACAAACTTTGATATTTGTACATGTGTACAACATACGGGCACAGTTCTTTCGCTATGTTGGAACTATGAATACTGTCTTCAAAATGAGGTATTACTTAGCACATTCCGATGCTCCCTTGCAAAATTATTTACCAAATTATGAAAAAAGCATAATTTCCATAACCTAAGTCCAAAACAAATTTTGCTATCTGTACATGTGTACAACATACAGACACAGTTCTTTTACCATGTTGGAACTATTACTACTTTCTTCAAAATGAGATATTATTTAGCACAGTGACATGCTCCCTTGCACAGTTATTTACCAAAAAAATATGAAAAAAAAATCATAATTTCCATAACATAAGCCCTAAACAAACTGTGATATATATATATATATATATATATATATATATATATATATATATATATATATAGATATATATATACAGCACAAGGCTACATTTCTTTTACCACGTTGTAAGGACTAATACTGTCTTCAAAATGAGGTGTTACTTAGCACGCTGACATCTTCCCTTAGCTAAGTCATTCACTAAAATATGAAACAATATCATAATTTTCATAACCTAAGTCCAAAAATGTATATCTGTACATGTGTACAGCATACAGACAGTTCTTTTATCATGTTGTAAGGACTAACACTGTCTTCAAAATAAGGCATGACTTGGCACAATTATATGCTACCTAACAAAGTTATTTACCAAAATATGAAAAATAATCATAATTTCCATAAACTGAGTCCTAAACAAACTGATATCTGTACATGTGTGCAGTATTCGGTCCCAGTTGTTTTACCATGTAGACATATATCATTGTAAATATACACATTCTTGGTATAGCCAACATACTGCTGAATGGGTACCTGTAAAGAGAAAAGGCAAGGTATGGACTGCCACTCCAGTAATGAACCCAGAACAGGCATGAGACTTCACTGAAAATCACACACACACACACACACACACACACACACACGCACACACACACACACACACACACACACACACACACACACACACACACACACACACACACTCACACACAGCAGTAACGAAACAGCACACACACTCACACACACAGCAGTAAGGAAACAGCACACACACTCACACATGGCAGTAAGGAAACAACACACACACACACACACACACACACACACACACACACACACACACATACACCGGTAAGGAAACAGCACACACACACACACACACACACACACACACACACACCAGTTAGGAAACAGCACACACTCATCAGTAATGACACAGCACACACACACACACACACACACACACACACACACACACACACACACACACACACACACACACACAGCAGTAATGAAACAGCACACACACTCACACACACCCAGCAGTAATGAAACAGCACAAACACTCACACACACCCAGCAGTAATGAAACAGCACAAACACTCACACACACCCAGCAGTAATGAAACAGCACACACACTCACACACACCCAGCAGTAATGAAACAGCACACACACACACACACACACACACACACACACACACACACACACACACACACACACACACACACACACACACACACACACACACACCCTTGGCAGTAATGAAGCATAAGATGCAAATTAAATTCCCTATACAAACTTTGGCAGTAATAAGACAGCACAAACTACTTGTTAGCAGCAATTATCTTACTTGGTGAAGCATTCCCTTAAATGCTGTTTAAATTGCATACGTCGTGAGGAAGAGCAGGACTGTACTTTTGTTTGTACAATACACTCATGCACCAGACTATGGGATCAACCACCTATGGACTCCTCTGACAATGCACGCACTGGACTAGGGGATCAACCACCTATGGACTCCCCTGAAAGCAGGGCACAAGCCTGGTGCCATTAACTTGACCAACTAACAAGATGGAAAGTAAAATCATTCTCTAACACTTTTAAAGGTTTTATTGTCATCAGTATCTTCTATGTGGCATCCAAATCATGACCAGATCCTGCTACCAGCTCACAATGTGTACCTTACTGTCTGTGTTCAACCATAAGAAATAAGATCATAATGTATAGAGAAAATGTTGTTCGTTCTAGTAAATGAAAATGTGATGCTTATTTAGATAACAATCACAGCATGCCACCCTCCCTTTCCATACTTAATTTTGCTTTGTATACATTAAAAATACCAAGACAAGACTTCATCTATATTGGTAACAAAAACAGACAGCAAGAGTGTCTATAATAATAACAAACCTGACTAAAACAAAATCTAGTATGTGTAATATAAAAGAAAGGTTGGTAAATGATCACTGCATCTAGTTATGTCTGAAACATAGCTATCCTAATTTAAAATTTCAAAACAAAAAGAAATGCGGTACACCATAATGTAGCTTTTCTAAATTAAGCCTACATTGCTCAGTCTTTAAGTTTAAAAGTTCACAGAAAGTGGCCATTGGGGTAAAGAGATGCTTAAATGCATACTGCATAACCAAGAGCCTTAACTGAAAGAAACTAAAAATAAGAGCATGAGGCTGTAACTCAAATACATGTATTACATGGCACATTGTGATTACACTCGGAAATCAGCAAAAAGATAACCATGTGATGCACGTCTGTGACATGAGACATATATATGACAACGGTATAATTATCCAGCCTCAGTCTGTTTCACAGTCACCGTCCACCATGGAACTGCACCAGAAAATAACTCTTACAGCATTGAGGAGCCAGGAGCATGACTACAGTTTTCACTCAGACCTGCAGATACATTTCTAAAATTTATACAGTCATAGGATCATAAGAGGTTACAAGGCTAATGGTCCCAGGGCCCTTACAAGCCTAGCCAAGAGTTTATCCCAAAAAAAGAAACCTCAGTCAACACCTGTCACCCTGTCAATGAGGGGCACAGGTGGACCTCCTGGGACAAATTTGTGGTTTCCCATCCAGTCATTAAGGTTGCGCTTGAAGAGGTTCAGCAAGGTACTCTGACATGTACTCCTCACTGTTACCAATTTTTAAGATGCAGGATTAACACCTGTCCCCTTGTGCAGGAAGGATCTATACTTCACCAACTGTGTCCAGCGGAAAATAAATAAATACATAAAAATGGCAAATAACCCACGATTTTATGAGAAAAACTATTTCACAAGCTTCACTTAATAGTTGCAAAAAATAATTACTTTGTATGCAAAACAAATCAACTTTATATGGAACAACATAAGCAGCTCAAAACAACCATTCGCTTTTATTCTGGCAAAAAAAGTGATATTCAGTCCTTTGTACTAGCAACTGATACAGTTTGTCCCGCAAAATCTCAGGTTTCCACAAAAAAGTCCCACTTTGTGCATTTAACTGAAAGAAAAGTTTTAAGATTTGCAACATTCCTCAGCCAAACTCTTAGATAAAACAGTTCTGACAAACAAAAATCTTGAAAAATAATTTAATAACATTGTACATTATTGTTATTATCCTCAGTAATACAAACGGGGTAATGCCTAATAATTAGTAACATCTTCCTGGAAACTTGGGAGCCAAGTATAGTAAAACAGACACAAATGCATGATTTTCATTTAACTGTACTAATTCATAAAAAAGCAAGATGCAGACTATTAATCTGTAAGTAGAATTAGCAACTCCAGAAGGGGTAGCTTCCCACCTCAATGTCCTTACACATTCTACTTATTGTTTTGACGCTGCCAGTGAAAGCATGACTCGTGCTATTCCTTTCTTATACTGTAGCTCACAGTCACATAATATCCGTATTAAAAATAGAAACCCTACATCTGAACAGAGGCATACAGTCAGCATATTCAATTAAAGTATAACTCAATAAATACAGCTCAGAGAAACAGCAAAACAGAATCTAAACCACCCCACAGCAAGTTACACAGTTCCTAAACTACAAACATCCTTGTTCTATGGCAAAATGCACCATATACATGGTATCACTGTTTTTTTTTCTATAGAGCACTTACTGCTACCTCTGCTCACCTGAGCTTTGCACAGAAAGTATAAATAAATAACGAAAGAGAAATCAAACACAATCACAGACTCACGAGTGGCCGCAACTATAATGTGATCACATCATTATGCTGCAGGGTCACGTTTCAACAAACTGTAATTTAAAGGGGCCATTCATTATTTTTCTGCACCTTGTAATTTAAATGTTTAAAATAAAATAAGTGTGTGTGTTGTGCGCACTGAGTGCGACAAAACCTGCAGTTGTCCTCTTCTCCACTTGGACTGTTTGCCTGCACTGAGTCACCACTGTATTGTGCCATTAATTATTATTATTTAACTTTACCTTCCCCAGAATAGTGACTGAATGCTTACAGCCACTGTCTTGAGGCACAGACAGTGGAAAAAAACACTTCAGAATTTGTGTGGGGAAAGAAAAGTTAGTCTGGTCTCATGACCTTAACGATCAACTGCACCTAATGGGGAACATTATTTTTAGTCTTGCAAATTCTGTGTGCCATGCTGTCCCATGCTGAAAGGTTTTGGTGCGAACTGTGTTAAAAAAATAAAAATAAATTTCCTCAGAAGATAATATTGAATGGCAATGTATTGTATTAATCCATCAATATAACTATTTTCGTTATGCTGAAATGTAGTAACCCCATAAGATGTAGCCATGCTATAAACTTCCTAGTTGCAGCCATTCCCATTGTTCCAAATTGAGAGGTAGTGTTCTACCATTAAGAGATAAAAGGTTGAGAGCTAATGCATCAATAAAGTATGTGAGTGGACAATATAGCTATGGTTTTGTGACTGATGAATGTACATAATTACGCATTCTACTGGAGAGAAAACTGTGCCTTCTTTGAAGGTTGGGTGTCAGGCTGGCAACTCAGCACAGTAAAAATCCACTGCCAATCATTAGTGGACCAAAGTTCTGCTGTGGTGACCCCTAACCAGGAAAAGCCAAAAGACATTACTAGTGGAGAGAATACTGAATGATGTTCTGGGCTAACCTTAAGAGTAAAAAGAGATAGAAAATATAGTTGTAATTGCTGGCATATCTATAACTACAGTTCAGCAAAAATAACATATTGGGACTTCTAAGCAGTAACTACCACTGAGCCTCCTTGTAAACCAGTTAATCAAAATAATTTAATTTTCTCTTGAAAACCCTTTCTTCTAATCAACTAGGTCAGCCCTTGCACATTAATGATGCTGCAGGATATGCTGCAATGCACAATGACGTCAGCATGTGCATGAAAATAAAAAAAAAAAATCGGGATTTAAAGGGGCCACTCGGGAAATCATGGCACCCTATTATTTGAACCCCAAAAATAGTAAATACCGAGGAATTCAGTACAGTTGGGAGGTCTGGACCCACACCTTGAACTTACAGCAGTCTAACATATGGGTTTGTCTTCTATGCCACCTCAGGTCACCAGGGACAGTTCTAAAGAACGAATAAGTAACTGGCAAAAAACAAATAAAATGTAAATCAAAGGAGAGGAAAAAGACTTTGAACCTTACACCCTTATCACAGTGAAGCGGTATTAATGGGTCTATTTTATGTAGTCGAATATTTACAATTTCGAATGACCTATGGCTGAGACCACAAGTTCGAATTTGTAAATGTTCGAGCTTGTGAATGGAAATCTCCATAAGTGGAGGTTTTCATTCACTTCAATGTGGAGTGATCTCGGAGTTGGTATATTTAAGTAGCGAGGTGGGGGGGTGCAGGCGGGCTTGCCTCTTCTGTATAAAACAAGTTTTCCATTTTTCCATTGTGTTTTGATGTTTTTTATAGGTAGTCGAAGTTCTGTAACTTCGGACATATGTGTTCGAACATATGTCAGTCGAAGTTACGGCACTTCAACTACGTGATATAGACCGTATTAACCCATTGCACAAACTGAGCTGTTATTGTAATAATTTTTTTTAACATAATAAAAAGCATGTAACTCTAATGCCTGGCATTATTCATCGACTGCAACAGTCAATTAGTTCCAAGGGATAGGGCACCTGTAAGAGGCAACCACATGAGCTGTGTAGAAAATTAGTGACAGTTCATTTGCTGCCTCCTTGCTATTCATGTGGAGAGGTTTTCCATGAATTTCATGGGAAATTTGATTGTGGATAAAAAATAAAGAATTCTTTGGACTTCAAGAAACGTACCCAGTAATACTTCTGCTGCTCAATATGTGGTTTGATGTAAGCAAATTGTTTATAATCCCTCTCCCTTTATTTTTCAGATAAGCTTTGTGAAATATCTGGGAGAAACAATGACACCAGGGAGAAATTTTCTGTATTACTTGCACTCATGCAGAAAGTTAATAGAGCAACAGGACTAGTATCTGGATGTGTTTACTGAATGGTAGGAAGAATGAAACTCTAATGTCTGGCAATACTAACTGACTGTAATCATCCATGATGTACAAGAGGCAGGGAAAATATGAGTATACATCAGCACCGTTCTGTTAATTCAGGAATAGATAAAAGGTGTGTGTGTGTGTGTGTGTGTGTGTGTGTGTGTGTGTGTGTGTGTGTGTGTGTGTGTGTGTGTGTGTGTGTGTGTGTGAATGGGGCTGCCAGTGTTGAGTATGGCAGGAAAGTGATGATTTCCACTAGTTGTAATTAAGAGCTATTCAGGGACATGCAAACTAGCTGATGATGGATTTTTTCCACATTGTGGCTAGCGTGTCTCTGAATTGCATTTTCTCCATAGTGGAAACAGTCCGTTTTGGCCACAACTATGAGGTTTATTACAAATCTCTGGGAATGAGTATTATTGTATCATCCCTTAGAAATGAGCACCATTGTATCATGCTTAATAAAGCCAACTGGCTACCTGTCCAGTAACTTGACAGCTTGCATCTTTGACCCATCTCTACAATCTCCTCAAAGAACACTCCTCTCCTTCCCTTTCCTCCACTCTCTTCAGGCACCTTCCCCCCACCCATTACAATCTAAGAAGTCTTAACTACTCTGGTCCACTTCTTTAATGTATCACAACCAGACATTACACAAATCATGCCTTCTGTATCCTCAGCCCCAAACTCTAGGAATCCCTCCCTACCAGTATTAAAGACCTCAGCTTGCACCCATCACTTTGTGCTCACCTTAAAGATCATCTGAAGTCCAAGTCAATTTGCAAATATTTCCCTCTGGACACATCACTTAATCCCCCAGCTCTCCTCTTTATCTTTGTCTTCCTGACATTATTTCCCTAGACTAATATGTGACTTCTCTCCCACGTTGCATATACTGTATATAGTTACCCTCTGTGTGTCCTTACCTTGCTTTTACTGTCTGATACACCTTGTATTTACCCCTTCACTAGTTCACTCTCTCCTTCTTCTTCCCTCCTTACATTAATATCTTTTCCTATTCTTCCAGTTCTGTGTACTTTTGAGTGGATATTATTATTACTGTTACTGATTCATTGTTATTTCCATACAAAATTATGTTTCTATTCATAATGTTTCATGTTAACTTGCTTGTTTACTGTCATTTATATTTGTCTGAGCAGAGAGTGAAATATGTCCATTTGGATCAGTGTTCTTCCCTGGTTTATTTATTTATTTATTTGCTATTTGTTTACCAGATAAATGTACTGGTCTATTGACCCTTCTAAGCCACAGCCCAAGCTCAAAGATCAAAAAATGCATCACAGTCTTTCAGTCAACAAAATTATATACAAAATGAGTACATACCAAAATTCAGAACATAGACTTGAAGGCAGACAGGGTAACATTAAAAGATCCAGTTAGAATGCATTGAAAAAATGCACAAATTACAAGCCAAGACGTGCATAAAATACAGAGCAAACACACATATAATAAATAGACTTCTATAAGCATGTGAAATATTTGTGTGTAAGATGCCAAAATAAGAGGCTGGGAAAAGTTTATTAAATGTATTCTAATATTCATAATATGGGATAAGTTACCTAACCATTTTTATGGCAGCAGTTGCATGTAGATTCAGTAAAGAGATGCTCTTTAAGTGCATATTTGAAGATTTTATCAGTTTCTCGATTTTTCATGTCTGTAGGCAGGTAAGTGATATAGAACATTATGCACTGAATAAATTATCAAATTGATTAAATACATAATTTCATAAATGCTTCTTATATTATTATCTAAGATTGCATTTTATTTTGATAGTTTACAGCACTGTTTTCTTGATGTCGCACTGACTGTAGAGATTGTGGCAGCAGTAAAGAGATAGCTGTCATTTTTCTTTAGAAGGGAATTACACCTACCAACATGGAATTACTCTCTATGTTAACACATGACTAGAACAACATATTACATATGAATATTTCCTTGTAGACAACAGTTAAGCTGCTGAGTTAAAGTAAGAGAGATGTATTTTCACCTAGTAATTATATTACTCGATGTGCATTATTCAGTATCACTTAGCTATATTCAACAAACCTGCAATCAACTGACTTTTTGAAACATTGCTGGCACAATTAAGGCAGTATAAGGTCATGGTTGTATGCTTGGTGATAGCGTGCCCACATTAAGCCTTTCTGATACAAAATCCTTGAATGTTTTCATTTAGTCATTGATATTGATTTGGATTTTGCCCTGTGTATGTACCATTTGTGCCATACTGATCAAGGAACTGTTTTAGAAACAAGAAGCTCTTACTTTTGATTTCCTTGGCTATCAGAAGTTTAATTATCAACTTTTTGAAATTATGACAGAGTTAAGAATTTTCCTCTTGCAAAGCAATGGTGGTTGTTTTCAAAATCTCTTCATTTTGAGAATATTATTATTTGAAAGATGCATCAGAAAGGTGTAGGAGGGGGAATGAGTTATTATATTCTAAATACTGTCTCTAGATTATTGACAGTTTTCTTATTTATGATAATAGCTTTGTCATTATTGAGAAGTAAATAAAGAATTGTTAACAAAAGGATTATACTTGGTATGATTTCATTCATTTAAGGGTTTCTATACTTGAAGTTAAAATGAAAGAAAATAAAAAAGACAGTGTTATATAACTACATAAGGAGGTTTATAGGTCAGTAGAGCTCCAGAAATCTGTGCTGCAACAAATTCCAAACCACATTCATCACTGATATCAGGCAAGTAAATTTAACTCCATCTTCAAAACTCCAAGTAAGACCATTAACATACTAAACTATGAGGCTGACCCATATCATATCCTTATGATCATAGTGAAGCAACCTTGTACAGTGGCATTGAGGGATGAAGCCCTAACTATGGCCTAGTTGACCTACGTTCAGATGAAAATCTTGGGTGTCTGAGGTGTTGTTAGGGACGGATGGCCATGTCTATCTGGGGGGATGGAGGGTGTTAATCTAAGCTATCCCTGAAGTAGCTGCCAGATGTAATAGATTAAAGCAGGGGAGGAGTATGGGGAAAATGAAGGTAGGTCATTAAATATAAAATCCTCCTGGCAGATGCTGTTGCCTGCACGACCACCCCTAGAACCCATGCTGTTGCCTGCATGACCACCCCTAGAACCCTTAAGATCCATAACGTCCCTAGCCCTGAAACGGAGAAAGTATAGAGTTAGAAGGATGAGCTGGTAGACCTGGTAATGGACTGGGGCACTGGGACTGCTGGAAAGTATGAAGCAAAAAGAGGAAAAAATTAAAAACACCTAGGTATAACCAAGAACCAATTAATTTTTCCATTAACATCTCATGAAGATTTCTCAGTGATATCAAATATATGATGGAGTTACTTTTTTCATGTCTTAACTCATTCACTCTGGAGCAGCTCAGAAAAAGCTGCCTGCTTAATTCCACTATCGGAACAACAGTGCAGCCTGAGCTCATTTTCAGAAAATCCATTTGTAATACCATACAGAAAACATCAGCAGCCATTGACCTTTCCAACAGTGTAAATGTTGATAGTGGATATCAAAGTCATTATTAAATATTTGGCAAGGAATGCTGATATTGTGCATATTTTCTTTACCTTTTTGGAAAAGCAAAGCACAATATCTTGGTCAATGTACCAAGTAGACCCACACAATTTGTATTTAATTTGTTTGTATGAATGTCAGCTTTACAATGATACCTTAACTATTACTGTATGATGCTCCTTTACGGAGATATTCACAGAAATATGATTAATATAATATTTCTCATAATTGATAAATAAACAAAGCATAATATTTCATCACCTGTGCCAGACAGAGGCTACATATAAGTACAGAAGTTGTGTGTTCCAAAGTCAGCTTCAAAATGATGCATCATTTGTGTCATCACCATGCTCCCTTGCAAAGATTCTTCTTCTTCTTTCGGCTTTTCCCGGTTAAGGGTCACCACAGTGGATCATCTGTCTGATCATGATTGGCGGTGGAGTTTTTACAGTGTTGAGTTGCCAGCCCGGTGCCCAACCTTCCACAGAAGGTGCACATGCATGCACTCACTCATGCCTAGGGCCAATTTAGATTGCCCAATCCACCTACAGCATGTCTTTGGGATGTGGGAGGAAACCGGAGCACCCAGAGGAAACCCACGCGACCACAGGGAGGACATACAGACTCTGCACAGAAGGCACCCCAGCCAAGGATCGAACCAGAGAACCTCTTGCTGTGAGGGAGCAATGCTAACCGCTGCACACCATGGCTCCCTTGCAAAGATATTGGCATATTAATGAGAAGTATTGGAAATGTATAATTTTCATAATCCTACAAGACTAAACAAGCTGTGATATCTGTACATGTGTACAATGGGCACACACAGTTCTTTTACCATGTTGTAAAGAGTAACACTGTTCAAAATGAGGTATTACTTGGCACACTGACATGCTCCCTTGCAAAGTTATTTACCAAAATATGGAAAAACTCATAATTTCCATAACCTAAGTTCATAGGTTCACAGGTTGATACTAGGCTATCTGCCTTGGGCATTTATAAGCCTAGGCAGAGTGTGTTTGGCTTTCACCACCCTTTTAGATTAGTTGACTGTGCCTCTGTATAGTAGGTCACAGAAGATAGCCCTTTTAAGGTTAGTTTACTGTGCCTCTGTCTAGTAGGGACACAGAAGAGATCCCAGGGGTAAACCTATGATCTCCCATCCACTCGTCAAGATTTCTCTTGAAGAGGGTCATTGAGGGGCTCTGCTTACATGGATTGGGATTTTGTTGCAGAGTGAAGGGAGCCTCTGGGATATGAATCTGTCCCTCCAGCATGTCCTATTTATTTCTGTGCTGAGGTTTAAGTCCCTAGAGCATGTAGCTCTAAGGGATTTGGATTTCCTGAGGTGGAGCATGTCCATTAATTCTGGGTTGGACATGGCTTTATATGTCAGGCACAGATCGCCTCTGAGTAGGCGGTAAGTAACTGAGTAGAGCTGGAGTTTCTTTAGCCTAACTGCGTAGGACATCTGTTTGAGTCCCTTGATCCTCTTGGTGAGGTACTTTTGGGGTCTTTCCAGTTGCTGCAGGTGTCGGGTAAGGTACATCCCAAATGGGGCATTGTATTCAATTATGGGCCTGATGAGTGATGAGTAGAGGGGCACAATGACCTCTCTTGATCTAGAAGTGAACCCTTTTATGATAAGGTGGGCTATATAGAAGGTCTTTCTAACCACTTTGGCAATGTGATTGTCAAAGGAAAGATTGCTATCTACTTGGGTCCCCAAATCCCTAATTACTTCTTCCGTACTTAATGGATTACCACCTATGTGGTAATTTGTGGGCACTTTGTTTTTCCCAAAGGGGATGACTATGCACTTTTTGGCATTTAGCTTTAGGCCATGGCTCTGGCACCAGTTATCCATCTCTGTGAGACCCTTTTGGAGGATGCTTGTGTCAGTCGGTGAGTCGATTATGGCACCCAGTTTGCAGTCATCTGTGAACTTGGTCAGCCATAGTCCTCCCATGTTAGCCTGTACCTCAGAGAAATATATACTGAACAAGAGAGGTCCCAGGACTGAGCCTTGTGGGATGCCACTTGTAACTGGTTTAGAGTCTGACATGGCACCTGCAATTCTGACCATGTGGGTTCTATCCCTGAGCCAGTTTGCAACCCATCTTGTGACATAGGGGTTGATATTTAAGCTAGTGAGCTTATTTATGATGTCCGAGTGGGGTATTGTGTCGAAGGCTTTTGCGAGGTCCAGGTAGGCTGTGTGGACTACCTTCCCTTCATCTATGGCCTTGTTGACTGTTTCAAAGAAGTTGACCAGGTTCAAGAGGCAAGATCTGCCCTTAACAAAGCCGAATTAGGTAGGATCCAGTGTTTGGAGGTTCCCAATGTCTTTGTTTATGAGTTCCATGATGATACGCTCCATAGCTTTGCAGACCAGGTTAGTCAGGCTTATAGGGTGATAGTTTCCAGGGTCCGTTGTTGCACCACCTTTGTGGAGTGGGCCACTGTTGCTGTATGCCATTCCTTGGGTACATATCCTGTAGTAAGGCTGAGATTGAACAGTGACTTTATGTGAGGGTTCAGTTCTTCTTGGAGCTCGTTTAAGACACAGCCCGGGACACCGTCCTGTTCCATTGATGCTGTGTTTTTTGCTTTGGAGAGGGCAGTTCTCACCTGTGCATCTGTGATGTCAGGGAGGCTACACTCTGTTGGTATAGACATTTGCTTTTTTGGGGGGGAAGGGGGGGGGGGTTTGCACTGAACCTGTCTGCCAGGATGTTGGCAATGTCTGTGGGTTCAGTGTATTTTTGTCATTTTGCACTAACTCAGAGCATATCTGGGAGTTGCCACCCAGGTTCCTGACATAACTAAAGAAGGCCTTGTGATTATCTTTAGTGTCTTGTGCAATTTTTCTTTCGAAGCTGGCCTTAGATGTTTTTATGAGGGATTGTAGTTTCTTGCTAGTACTGATCAGAGATAACTTCCCTTTTTGGGATTTTGCTCTATCATGTAGTAGCTTCCTCCTTCTGTTGTAGCTTATTTATGGATGGGGTCCACCAGACAGGCCTTCTGCCTTTGGAGGAGTGAGTCTTGGTTTTATTTGGGATAGCACAATCCATGCATTCCTGTAGGTGTCCATAGAATGCGTTTGTAAAGGATTCTGCGGTTTGGGCCGTATTTTCCACTGGCCTGGGGGCTCTGAAGGATTCCACCTCGGTTTTGAGTAGTGTGAAGTTTGCTTTTGAGAAGTTCTTCACCGTGGTTTCCTTGGCTGGGGGTGGGGATGGGATATGGATGTCCAGTGAGATTAATTTATGGTCAGATCTTACCAATGAGGGGTATACCTCTGGTATGGAACATAGAGTCCCCATGTTGGTGATGATCAGGTCCAATATGTTTTCCCCTCTTGTGGGAGTGGTGACCAGTTATTCCATAGCATTTGAGTTTATAAATTCTAGGAACCATTGGGCGAGGGTGTTGGGGCTTGAGTAGTGCTCCCAGTCTATCTTTGGGTAGTTGAAGTCACCCAATATAATGGTGTTTGGAGAGACCTTCATATTCTCCAGTGTTCTCAGGAAAGCCGAGTGGGGTTCCTGAGTTTGGGAGGATGGTCTGTAGCAGGCTACAAACTGAAAGGCAGTTTTGCCCACTGTTAGTTGCACATGGATGGTTTCCGATGCTTCATGCAGTGCCACTAACCTGGAGGTGTGGGTATCTTTGATGAATATGGATACTCCACCTCCTTTTGTGGTTCGGTCCAAGTTTTGGGGCCAAAAAGCATGGTATGAGGTATAACCTGGTAGTGCTGGGGTGCTCTCGGGAGCCTTGAACCAGGTTTCTGTTACTGCACAGATATCGATATTCTTCATACTGAGTAGAGCCTCGAGTGCGTGCGTCTTGAGGTTTAGACTTCTGTCATTGAGCAGCATTACCCTTAGTTTCTTTTTCTTTGTTTTGTCTATGGAGGTGGGTTTGTATTTTGAGCCTTGCCTAAAAAAGTCACTATGGGGGTGGCACGAGCCTTAGCCAGTATTCGAAAGGCCAGGGGTGACAGGTGCAAGCTGTACCTAGCGAAGCAACATAGCTTGTTAAGCATGTCATCCCAGGCTGACAGGCACTGGATCCCCTTTGAATGACACCAATACTTTAGCCAATTGTTAAAATTGATCATTTTGTCTTTATACTGTGGCATCATTCTTGGTGAGGGTAAGATGCTACTCAAGGTCAGGGTCATACCGGCCTGGGCTACATGATCAGAGAGCTCCTCTATGTCTCTTTTCATGTAGTCCAGGGAGGTACATCTCAGGTCATTCACACCAGCATGGACAATGACAGAGTCATATTTCTACTTGCTTTGGAGTGACCTGAGTGCTTGTGTTATGTGGTGGATCCTGGCACCCGAAAGGCAGCTTACAGTGACCTTCTCCTTGTTCAGCCTGGTGAGTGGGACATCAGTGTGTCTGACAATAGAGTCACCTATTACAAGTGTATTAGGTATGTTGTTTAGCCTTAAGGGTTGTGACTGTGTGGCACACTGACTTTGTGAACTATGTGATGCGTGGGTATTGTTGTGGGATAGTGGTTGCTTGGATGTCTGCTTTGGAGGTCTCTGCTGCTTGGGCAGATTTTTATTTAGAGCCTCTGAGTATGTCTTTGTGTGTTTATGTGTTTGGTTTGCTGTTGCGATAGGTCTATGTGAGACTGGATTTGTGGTGTGTGTGGTTACCTTCTCCTCCTGACTGACTGCACCAGTACTGTTGAGAGAGCTCAGCCTCCAGTTTGGCTATATAGTTGCATCTCTCACATATATTTGAGCTTGTTGGGAGGAGGAGATGGTGGTCTGTGTACATAAGGCAGTTGTAACATTGCCTCAAGATTCCCAGATTCACCAGCTGGACTAGAGAGTAAACCCGAAACTGACTTTTGGACATGCCAGAATAGTATAATGAACTACTTTTTGACTGATCAAAAAGGACCAATAGGGAGCCAAGTACTTAAAGGGAGTACACAAGGGGGTAGTGCTTTAGTTTATTAATGCCTACTTATAAGATTACTTATACGAGCAACTGCAGGGCTTTAGAATGAACATAGAGTGCTTACTTTGAGATTTAGAACAGTTCTAAGGGAAAAAGTGAAGAGCAGACTTTGTGGAGCCGGGAAAAGTTTAAACCCTTTTAAGCGGCGCTGCCCGATGCTGCACTATGCGCAAAAGCATGCAAAACTACGCAAATGCGGGTTTTAAAGCAAGGAAACTGAAAGAGATAGGAATTGACCCAAAACGGCCAATAAGCTACTAGTTTCAGGGCTGAGACCACTCCTCCAGGGACAGATTGGCTGCTCAAAGCTCCCCACTCTCACTGGTGAACAGAGAAGCTTCCTCCTATCCAAGTAAGGATACGGGCAACACAGGAAACTATACCACAGTCTGGAATTCAGCAAAACCTGAAATCTGGACTAATCTAGTTCAGCAAAGGTGGGAAAAGAGAATATTTTTTTTTTTTTTTTTTTTTCAGGAAACAGCAGAAAAACACACAGAAAACACTGTAAATGCTACAAACAGGCTAGTGCACTTTAGTGTGTAGCCTACAACAGTTATACAATACAAAAACGACTTAAATTGATATAAAACAAGTGCAAAAACTGTAAAAAGCAGAAGACAAATGCAATTTAAACTTTTTAAAGCACAGATCAGTTAGAAATTCACTTTTTAGGCGGGAAAAGGCAGTCGGAGCAAAAAAACAGAGAAAAAATACTTAAATCTGGAAAAGTCTCTCCTGGGTCTCTCTGTTGCCTGTATCACTCTGCAGGACACCACGAGGAGTTGTGCGGAGTTGTATACTGGCGCAAAACCACGCAAATGTGGGTTTTAAAGCAGGGAAACTGAAAGAGATAGGAATTGACCCAAAACGGCCAATAAGTTACTAGTTTCAGGGCTGAGACCACTCCTCCAGGGACAAATAGGCTGCTCAAAGCTCCCCACTCTCACTGGTGAACAGAGAAGATTCTTCCTATCCAAGTAAGGATATGGGCAACACAGGAAACTATACCGCAGTCTGGAATTCAGCAAAACCTGAAATCTGGACTAATCTTGTTCAGCAAAGGCGGGAAAAGAGAATATTTTTTTGTTTTGTTTTTTTCAGGAAACAGCATAAAAACACACAGAAAACACTGTAAATGCTATAAACAGGCTAGCACACTTTAGTGTGTAGCCTACAACAGTTATACAATACAAAAATGACTTAAATTGATATAAAACAAGTGCAAAAATGGTAAAAAGCAGAAGGCAAATGCAATTTAAACTTTTTAAAGCACAGATCAGTTAGAAATCTGCATTTTAGGTGGGAAAAGGCAGTCGGAGCAAAAAAAAAAACCAGAAAAAAATACTTAAATCTGGAAAAGTCTCTCTTGGGTCTCTCTGTTGCCTGTGTCACTCTGCAGGACACCATGAGGAGCTGTGCGGAGTTGTATACAATAGCAAACTTTTTAAATCACAGATTCGCTAAAAAAAAATGGCATTTTAGGTGGAATTAGTTAAGACAGCAAGAAAAGTAGAAAAGTGAAATCACTCCAAAGTCACTATTTTGTCTCTCTGCTGCTGTAGACTCTGCAGAACACCTGGAAGGCACTTGCTGAGTGGAATACAAGTGTAAAAACTGTGCAAATGAGGTTTTTATAGCAGGGAAGTGAAAGAGATAGAAATTAGCCCAAAATGGCCAATAAACTACTAACTTCTGGGCTGAAACCACTCCTCCAGAGACAGATAGGCTGCTCAAAGCTCCCCTCTCCCACAGGTGAACAGAGAAACTTCCTTCTATCCAAGTAAGGTAATGGCAACACAGTAACTTCTAACACAGCCCTGGATTCAACCATAACCTGAAAACTGGACTATACTATATATATATATATATATATATATATATATATATATATATATATATATATTTTTCAGAAAATAGAGCAGATACTATCAAAATTAGCCCCAAAAGGCCAATAAACTACTAACGTCTGGGCTGAAACCATTCCTCCAGGGACAGATAGCCTGCTCAAAGCACCCCTCTCTCACAGGTGAAGAGAGAAACTTCCTTCTATCCAAGTAAGGTAATGGCAACACAGTAACTTGTAACACAGCCCTGGATTCAGCAATAACCTGAAAACTGGACTATACTAGTTCAGAAAGGCGGGAAACAAGTATATAATTTTTTTTTCAGAAAATAGAGCAGATCCAATCAAAATTAGCCCAAAAAGACCAATAAACTACTAACTCCTGGGCTGAAACCACTCCTCCAGGGACAGATAGCCTGCTAAAAGCTCCCCTCTCTCACAGGTGAACAGAGAAACTTCCTTCTATCCAAGTAAAATAATGGCAACACAGTAACTTGTAACAGCCTTGGATTCAGCAATAACCTGAAAACTGGACTATACTAGTTCAGAAAGGCGGGAAACAAGTATATATATTTTTTTTTTCAGAAAATAGAGCAGGTACAATCAAAATTAGCCCAAAAAGGCCAATAAACTTCTAACTTCTGGACTGAAACCACTCCTCCAGGGACAGGTAGCCTGCTCAAAGCTCCCCTCTCTCACAGGTGAACAGAGAAACTTCCTTCTATCCAAGTAAGGTATGGCAACACAGAAACTTGTAACACAGCCATGGATTCAGCAATAACATGAAAACTGGACTATACCAGTTCAGAAAGGCGAGAAACAAGTATATATATATATATATATATATATATATATATATATTTTCCAGCAAATAGAGCAGATACAATCAAAACAACACTTTACCCAATTAACCAGTTAAAAAGCTTAAAACTGAGCCCTGTTCCAGCAGTCTTCAATCAGAAAAGTTCTAACTGCACAGTCCTGCCACTACGGTACAGAGAAACCTTCCCCAAAAAAGACGGCCTGGATCAGTGCACAAGTTATACAAACAAAGCTAGATCTAGCCGGCCTGAATCTAGTCTATGCTACAGCAAACAAGGTGTACCAATTTCAGAAAGAAACAGTTCAAATAAGCATGCGCAATAAGCCTTTAACCAGAAATTCCCAGCTCAGAAGGGCAGAATCTAGCCTCTTCTCCCACAAGGGTGCAGACCACAAACCTTCTTAATGTAAAATAACTGGCCTGAAGCCCAAGTTCTTAACCCAGAACTAATACACTTTTAGAATAACAGACACTGAGCCTTCAATCAGCAGTTCCCAACTTAGAAGGATGTACGCTACCTGTATCTGTACATGTGTATAACATACAGACACAGTTCTTTTGCCATGTTAGAACTATGAATACTGTCTTCAAAATGATGTATTACTTGGCACATTCAGATGCTCCCTTGCAAAGTTATTTAGCCAAATATGAAAAAAAATCTTAATTTCCATAACCACAAATCCTAAACAAACTTTGATATCTGTACATGTGTACAACATACAGGCACAGTTCTTTTACCATGTTGGAACTATGAATACTGTCTTCAAAATGAGGTATTACTTAGCACATTCAGATGCTCCCTTGCAAAGTTATTTACCAAATTATTAAAAAAATCATAATTTCCATAACCTAAGTCTGAAACAAACTTTGATATCTGTACATGTGTACAACATACAGACACAGTTCTTTTACCATGTTGGAACTATTACTTACTGTCTTCAAAATGAGGTATTATTTAGCAACTGACATGCTCCCTTGCACAGTAATTTACCAAAAATATGAAAAAAAAAATCATAATTTCCATAACGTAAGCCCTAAACAAACTGTGATATATGTACATGTGTACAGCTCAAGGCCACATTTCTTTTACCGCGTTGTAAGGACTAATACTGTCTTCAAAATGAAGCATTACTTAGCATGTTGACATCTTTCCTTAGCCAAGTCATTCACTAAAATATGAAACAATATCATAATTTTCATAACCTGACTCCTAAAAACTGATATCTGTACATGTGTACAGCATAAAGCAGTTCTTTTATCAAGTTGTAAGGACTAACACTGTCTTCAAAATGAGGTATGACTTGGCACAATTACATGCTACCTAGCAAAGTTATTTACCAAAATATGAAAAAAAAATCATAATTTCCATAACCTGAGGCCTAAACAAACTATCTGTACATGTGTACAGCATTCAGACCCAGTTGTTTTACCATGTAGACACATATCATTGTAAATATACACATTCTTGGTATAGCCAACATACTGCTGAATGGGTACATGTAAAGAGAAAAAAACAAGGTAAGGACCGCCACTCCACTAATGAACCCAGAACAGGCATGGGACTTCAGTGGCATGCAAGGCCATCTGATCTGTCTGATACCTGTGCGGGCTACCCACTCAGACAGCTGATACCATTACAGTCTCATGACCTCCTTCCGTGTCAGCAGTCTGCCTTACCTATGACTTTTCTCTTTACATGTGTCCATTCAGCAGTGGACTTAAGGGATCAAGTTCTGCATTACTAAGCACTTAATGTCATCTAACCTCTGCATATGCCTGATAAAACAAGAATAAAAAAAGAAGTATTGCAGGATGCTCACTGACATATTCGATTGTATGTGGTAGCACTCTCCTGAAACAGTTGTTCTTTCTCAGCATCTTACCACATTTATTTACCAAACTTAGAAGAATATCAAAACACAACACAATTCATAATAGAGTTTTACTTACCATAATGGTCCTACTTGGTCATGGGTGTTTTCCATTCTTCTCACAAGCTGCATGTTACCAATCCTATATAGCTCTCTTCATGCCATTGTGGAGGTCAGTCAAGAACAATGCAATGCCCTCCTCAGTTAGGTGAACGCCATCCCTTCTGAACAGGTGAGCATCTTCTGCAGTCATGCTGTCATGGCAGATTGTAGATCCACCTACTGTGTGCATCAAGCCATGCATGAACCCTTTCTGTAAATGTCTGGCCTTGTGCACTGCCCATTGACTGATGTTTTCCATATCTGGCAAGGAATTATGTCAGACCACAAAAAATGACAATGTGGCCACCATAACTGCAGTTGTTCAAAAATTGCTTTGATTTGAAACCGTAGCCTTCCGAGTGGTTGACTGATGATATCATTCCCTCCATTGTGCAGCAGAAGAATGTCGGGCTCAGGGTAGATTGAACACTTCTCTTCCAACAACTGCAGTACTCCTCTCCAATGCATACCTCTTCTTGCAATCCAGCATACCTTCACATTGGATGTGGAGAACCTCACGTTGTAGTGGTTTTCAGTTACAGAGGCATGGCTGGCAGCCCAATGAATGTAGGAATGGCCACATACCCACACTCTCACTTGTCATTCTCCTACTCTTGAAGCTATGTCAGTGTCAGATGGTGGATGAACCTGCACAGAAAAGACTACACACACACATACACACACACACATATATATATATATATATATATATATATATATATATATATATATATAAATCATATGCATTACCTGGTTAGCCCATCCAAATTATACATCCTAGCTACAGGGGAATTATTCTTTTGATAAGGTACATAACTGGTGATGGTGATGCAGTGGTACATACCTACCAGCCTTGAAAATACCAAATGACACACAATGACTCACAAGGTGGCACAGAAAGGGCACAAGTAAAGAGAAAAAGCAGGGTTAGGACCACCACTCCAGTAATATGCTGAGGACAGGCATGGGGCTTTAGCTCGTGGGTGTCTGAAGTGTCCCATTCCTACCCACTGGCTACCTACTCAGACTGCTGGTAGCAGCAATGACTTCTGATTGTGTGGAATGCCAGCAGTCTGCCTTACCTCTACCTTTTCCATTTACATGTGTCCATTCGGCAATGGCCATAAGCAGTCAATGGAGGGAGATAGTGTAAAGCCTCATGTCCTAACCTATATACATTTACTACACCAGGAGGGAAGGAAACTGAGTGTAGAGCTAAGCCAAGACAACATGTGAAAAGACTAAGACTGACCCATGCTTTTTAGAGTAGCCTTGCACACTTTGGAATGGAAACTCCGGTATGGTTAATAGAGGGTGGGCTATGACCAGTTTCAGTACCCAGTGGTTTGCATGCACTTCTGTGAGGTCTACTTGCAGACATTCCATGTTGTGACATGCTCAGATCCTTGCTTGACAAGGTGCTAGTTCAACTCATATCCAGTGAACATTTGGATGGGGCTCCACCCCTGATTTTAGTGTCCTTCCCTTCAGGGATAATCCTAGAACACGTGTCCCTCAGCACTGACATCAAAACTACTCTAGAGCTCTCATTGCTCAGTTAACCCTAACCTACACTCTGTTTTTTGAAATGTGATTTAGCTTTGGTACAGCATAGCATGCTGGTAACATACTTATTTCACTGCTGTAATGTGCAGTTCTGTCCTTCCATGAAGGCTAGATGTATCTGACAAATATGATTATGTAAATACTGGTCAGTAAGAAAGGTGCCGGCCATGTTCTTAGTGCTTGTAGCAGGGCATCAATTTCAACAGGGATGAAATTGTCCAGACTATGCCGTCTACCTCATCCTCCAGACATGCTGATGCCCAAGAAGACTCAGGGCTCAGAATATATACCATATGGACCAACAGAGTGGCAGCAATGGACAAAGAGAAACCTAAGTAGGTCATACAATAGCAAAAGTCATGTAACCACAATGGGTACATAGTGTGTATCTCAAAATACAACAAATTATAAAAATAACAGATAGAAACTGGTGGGGGGATTGAAAATGACTCCACGCAGACAGAAATCCAGATTTGCCCTGTGCATTCATCAATGCGATAACGACTTCTACTTATGTGAATAACAATATCAGCTGCTGAGAGTTTTACCTGACAAATGAGAATGACTGACTGTTACACTGTAACTGCAGTTATTGTTAAAATGTGACAATGCCATACATTTACTGCAATGTTCTGCATGTTTAGATGAAGGTGATAATTCCTGCATAAAACCTGTTGATTAGGCATTCATTATATTCCTGGTGCAGGTGTTATGTAACATTGAGTCATTACTATCTGTTATAAGACCAGAGAAATTCACTGAAAACATTATAACTCTTATATATAACTGCACCCTTCCTCCCATCTAAATTACACACATGACTGACAGAGCCATGAATAATGCCCAAAATATATGGTTGGTCTGAGCAGGTTAGAAACAGAATTAAGACAGTCAGAAATATCTAAATTATGTGGTTCATCCATTTAGAATTACTCCAAAAGTAGTAAATCATTTTATCTCACTGTTGTGTCTGCAAATAGTACTTTTTATCATACCCTTGTATATTTCGTTTTCTATTTATTTAGCATACCCTTGTATATTTATTTATATATCATATTGTTAATCTGTCTAGACAGTAAACAGACATTCATCAGTCAGGTAGGATACCTTCTTGGTTCTGCTGTGTAGCTCTACAAACCCACCTTCATCCAATACCCAGATGAAGCACTTTCATTCAGACTTAGAAATATCACATAGAATAAACTTAGCCATGAGCATATTCTTACTGACTGCTGATAAACCAGATGTACTGTCTGTTATGCTACCATGCTCTTAACAGTCTACAAGTACTTGTTACCTCGGTTGTACATGCACCAACACCAACAGGCAAAACCTTGTGGTAGCAGAAATGTTGTGACATAATGATAAACTGAAATGTCTGTTCCTAAATTATCATGTCCAAGCAACAAGTTCAGTAGCTTGACATCAATATTACACAAGGAAATTCATCTGCATTTTTCTGGAGATTTCATTACCTTGAGTTAAATAAAATTGTTAAACTTAAAATGGTCATAATACAAGTAATACAAATATGGTACATAAGTATACAGATCTCATTTAATCTACTCCTATTAGAGGAGTTAATTTACCCAGTCATTGCACAGCTTATTGAAAACATGCTGCACACACCCTAATCACTGATGTGCGAGAAACAAGGACAGATTTGGCTTTTGCTTTTCTTCATAGTTCATGCACTAGGTCTCGGATCCCTCCAGTTCTACTTCAGACCCTTAGTATGCACCTTGTTTGAAATACAAAGTCAGAGTTCAAATTCAGCATTTCAGCTTATAATTCATACAGCACAATATTGAATAAACAGGATAGAAAACATGCAAAGCAACATGACTACAACCATTAACACCCTCCACAGGCATCAGTAGCTATTTTCCGCTATAGTAACACAAAACCTGATTACATTTCCAAGTCTCTGAACATACTTTCAGTAATATATGTAATAAATTCAGACACCAAAATCAATGATCTAGCAAAGCATGATTTTGCCTCTACAAATCCCGCAGGGAATGCAAGCCATCAACAAAAATACTCTCACCACAAAACTGATACTTAGACCAAGTTATTCCATTTACTTCTACCACTTCTCATACAAATTCAGCATTTTAATGTGGTTCAGGTGGAGGAAGAAAAACCCAACAGTAGCTACATCTAGCATCAGCACTGAGAAAGGACTATCCATTCCTAACATATAGTTTTACTTTCAAAGAGCACGATTAAAAAACTGTAGTTTATTGGATACACCTCGTACACTTCATTTTCTGAGATGAGAAACAGCTAACAGGTGCTGACAACTCGAAAAAGTTTCCATCGATCCAAGGCATTTCTTCAGTGCTGCTTTTTGTTTTGTTAGGCAGAGCTGCAATACTAATTGACCTAGAGTTTTTACAAGTCTAAAATGAGCATAGCCCTCACTGTAACCTCTGTGGCTTTTGTGGTATCAAACAATTCTACATGGACATTTCCTTTTTTTTATTGCAACACTTCCTTTAACACAAACATCTTCTACTAACACTGTCCAAATGCATGGTACATTTACCGTCATTTTGCTGATGGCGTGTGATATTCAGCTTATTGTTAACGTGCAGTAGTATACTCTTATCAGGCCCAGTATCAGAGATACAGTATGTCTTAAGTGCTAATTTAATAAAGTTATTTAAACAAACTTCTGCCAAGGTAAATGCATGCAGTTTGTAAACAGCTAGCTTAGTTGCACTCTCTTTTGCTTATCTGTTTTTGTCAGTATTGAGTGAGGTCAGTTATTCCTGGCTATGAAATTGAAGAGACTTTTGTTTGTCGTGTGAACCTTGGGCGAGGTGATTCACTGAGTGCAAATCACACATTGGTTTGATTTGAGTGATTTGAGTGATGTTACCTTGCCTTATTCTGCATACTGAATGTATTCAACCACTAAGCAAAAGAACAGCCTATAGAGAGATCGCAAACTCAGAGTAATAAAACTAATAGGACTGGTATTGAAAATATTACAGCACGTAGACAGAAAGAGGAACACTTGCACTGCATATGTTTTTTTTTCCTTCTTTTTTTTTTTTTCAAGACACTAGACACAATATAGTTAGGACTATTTCTAGCACAGATCGCTTGTCTATGGATGTGCACACACACCAAATTCTAGGGCTATAAAGTTAATTTTGAGGACAAAGTGATATTAGCACCATGTGTGTGAATAAGTAGAAAAACTTTTGCAATGGTGAAACAGGGACATTGATTAGACTCATGTTTTATTAAGTAGTAGCCAAAACAGAGTAATAGTAACAGTGATATATTTTATAGAATGCAATCTGCTGTCAGAAAAGCTAACTTATTGTAATAAGACATAAAGACATATAGCACACTGAACATGTTTTAAGTTTGGCACTTACCCGCTTGTACAAATGCCGGTTCCCAAATACTTCACCGTTTCACTATATGGGGGAAACAGGTCTCTGTCGCAAACAGATCAGGACAAGAAATAGAGGGATCCAACAGCAGTTCCAGTAAATTCTTCAGATTTTTGAATTAAAGAAAGGAATATCTGCTGCTGGACCCCTCTATTTATTATAAAACAACAATGGGAACACGTCCGGGGGGAGTGGAGGTGTTATGCAAGTGGTGGCTGGATTTGGCTACTCTGATTGGCTGCCACCACTTGCTTCCTGGAATGCAGACAGAATCGGCTTTCAGAAAACACAGTGCATTCTAAGCCGATTTACTGGGGAAAATTACATGTAGACATATGATTATTCTGCTGTGAAAACTAAGTTGAGAAGACAATTGACAAAGTTCAGTGACTTTTACAACTTAGTTTTCACAGAATAGGGCTGCAATAGGACCGGGAAGTAAGTTGCGCTTGCAGAAGGCACTCTGGGGTAACATCATGCAATGACTACCATCTCACAGCATGCTCGGGTGTAAGCACAGAGGCACTATGAGATGGCACTCAGGGTTAATGAGTTAAACACATTTCTACAGGTTTTGTCCCCATACCACAGCAGTGCTCTAAAGTGGCCCCTATCCACAAGCAAGGAGCTACACTTTTTTGTGGAAAGTGCAGAATCCTGAATGTTACAAGTGTCATGTACATGGTTATAGAGAATTGTCATGGATCACATTCAAAAGAATAAAAGTGACTTTCTTCTTCCAGATACAAACAATATGGATCAGATAAGGTAAGAGAAGTCTATGCTTACGAAATATGAGTACTTTTGGGAGGGGTTACATCTACCTAGACAAGAGGCTATACACATGCAAAGCTGACAATGATCTCACTACACCTGAAAACACTGTCAATTATGGAAGAATTATAAACAAATTCAATAAGCTTCTGGTTAGTCTACTGGACTGACAACTGGCTTTTCGGCATGGCTTACAGGCCTTCCTCAGAGCCAGCCCTGATGGATCTGTTACACATGTGCAAAACAAACAGCACAAGAAACACTAGATGCAGGAATCTGAACTTCACTTGTGACATAAAACAGAATGTGCTGGAGAGACAGATATGTGTCCCAAAGGATCCTTGCATTATGGAACAGGCTCCCCATTCATGTAAAACAGAGTTCTTCCTTGAGCCTATTGAAACAAAACCTTGCCAACTGGATGGGAAATCATAAATTTACTCCCAGTCTAGTCCCTGTGTCCCTTATAGACAGAGGTAGTCAATAAGAAAAGTATTACCCTAACTAAAACCCCCTACAAATCCTTAGTTACCTCCTTACTACCATGCCCCACCAATACAGACACTCATGATACTTGGGACCCAAATGGTTTGGGGTGCACAGCTTGGCTTCTAAGAGCCCTAGTGACCATTAGCCTAGTAACAACCTGTGAACCTAAGAGACCCGATGCAAAATGTGTGTGACAAAATCACTTCAGAGTATTTTTAATTGACTTTTAGTCATTATGTTTGTTTTTAGACAACCTGTTTTAGTAACAATATCCTCTGAATCACAAAACATTTATCTCCTGGCCCCATCTCTTCCAGATCCCAGTCAATGGATCCACTATTCCTTCCGTGGGGAGATAACCAGCAAGAACTGTCTGCTACCATCTTACCTGGCCCATATACTCTAGTGCCCATGCTGTTAATCAAACATGGGTCATCAAGTTTGCAATCAGGGATAATCCTCCTGCTGCACTGGACCAAATATTAAATATTGTTTTTTGTCCTGAATAGTCTGAATTAAATTTCACTTACAACACAACACATAAATCCAACATTTTAATACATTCACAAAAAGAACAATATACATTAGTAGCTTACCAGCATTATACATAATCAAATAATCGTCATTATCCCTACCTATGCCCTCTTTATTGTGTACAAACATATGCACATGTGTGTGCACACATAGACAGGCATGTGCACATGCATGCCCCCCACACACACGCACACACACATACTCACACACATTATTCCTTTATTATCATCTAAGCATCCCAACTTTGGCACAACAGAAGAATGAGGCATCTTAGCCAGATCTTCACCTTGACACCATCCCAATTCCCAGTAATACTCAATCTCTCTTCTCCTCCTTCTTTTAAACCAGGTGCATCTTGGTCAGATTCTCACCCCATCACCACACCTCTATCCTCTTCCTTCCTTTTCCCCTTCCAAACCTTCTTCAGCCCTCCAGTGCATCTTTGACCCCACCATACCTAGCTTCTTTGGGTCTATTTACATCTCTTTACATGTCTACTCAACAAGTCTTGTCCATTGAGAAATGTACCTTGAATTCCCATGCAGCCCATCCTTCCTGTTGTTTATCTTCAGGGGTCTAAGCTACCTCCCACTCAGCCTTCTCCCCCACTCTGCTGTAGTTTGTTTACTGTTGTACCCATTGTGACTTCCAGCATAGTATGCTGCTCCTTGCTATCATTTGTAAATAGTGAAGTGAATTGTTACTTTAGACCACTTTTCCAGTTGTCTGTGCTTTCCATCCCATCTTTTCCCAGGCTGTCCATGTTTTTCCCTTCTTTCTTTCTTTCTTTCTTTCTTTCATCAACTCCTTTTCAGCTTATGCCTTTGTTGCCCTTATCTTCCTTGCTACGCTTCTGCTCACCTCCTTGTGCTGTGCTTTCTTCACTTTTTTGCCCCCACTTTTCCACCTCTTGTATGTCATGTATTTTCCCTAATCATTAGCCTTAGTTTCCTGTGTAACTACATTAGTCTTCACCTCTTTTTGCCTCTTCCTCAAGTCATTGCCCACAGCCTTGATACTGCACCCCTAACCCATTCCCAGAGCTTGTATAATCCATCACTTTATCCCTGTCTCTTTAATCCACCTCTGACTCTCCTAATCTATCATAAGCTGGTCCACTAAAAATTCCATACCACCAACTTGTTTGTATTTTGTCCATGCCAGTCTAAGTTACATATATGCATGACCTTTGTTGGCTAACAGAGCCTTCACATGGACATCTCAGACCTCTTCCATCTTAGTTAGTGATCACATATAGAATTCTGCATTTTCTGGTACAGTGGTACAGACCCAGATCAGTTGGCTGAACCAAAAACTTTAATAAAGGAATTTGGTACCCTGGGCAACACAGCCATTTAACACCCCCCCCTCCAATAACTATAGGTGATTCTAAATCGTCAGATTTTTTTTTTTTTTTGCTGTTAGGTAGCTCTTGGTAACTTAAAAAGGTCACTTTAACAGTTTACAAGCTCTCATTAAGCGTTTTTTATAGACAATTTATAAACTATCAAACTGTTCTGTTTTTTAATGTAAATACATACAAGACTATGCAACACAGATCATAAAATAAAAATCCAGGATTTATTTAAAAATGAATCCCTTAACTTGTCGAGTGTTCTTTCTAAAACCGTGTTCAAACAATATAATAGTTCAGCCTTAATTTCAACAAGTCAAAAAGTAAATAAGTAGAATGAATATTTAACTTACATTAACATAACTAAAAACAGTATTGTATACTCGGGTATAAGTGCTGAATGTTTATCCTCCCAGGTACTGCAAACTGAGTTTTCAGCATTCATTTATTAACAGGTAAAATGGACTATATATAAAAGGGATATAAACTTATTTATTACACTATATAGAGAATAGTCAATAATTACAAAACCAAAAGTAGGTTTTCTACAACTCTACCAGTCCAGCTTGTTAGCCAAGAACGCAAACCTCTTACACAAAGTTTGTATCATAGGCACTGGTACACACGAGATTATAGATGAATCACTACAAATTATCCATGGCAACCATCTTACTGCTTGTTTACCTGTATCTGTTCTCAGCAATATCTTACTTGAACCACATCCCTTATAAGTCTTTATTGTCGTCTTAGCAACCATCAACAACAACAACACTGCCTCTTCCATGTTAATGTATTGCAAATTCTTGCCATATGCTAATACCATTAGGTTTTACTAAGCCTACTCAGTTTATGCAAAACTTCTGACAGTAACCTTTCTACCTGTTCCTTAAAATTAATTCAAGTCAAGTACATCCAGAATATATCCTCCTGTGATCCTGTTATGCTATTTTTCATACCACAGCTAGTAGTATTTCAAAACATTCTACTTAACCTTTGACAAGTATGAGGATACTTGTGCCAGAATTTCCATGCAGATATGCTTACTTTCCAGTGAACCTGCTACTGCCTCATTACACATTCTATTGATTATATTTTCACTAATTGTTTCTGCATTTGTCAATGTCACGCTTTGTACTTTATACTCCTTTCATGCCTTACATTATGCTCCTTATTTATTACTTGTTTGCTCTATATACCAGGCTGCGGTACAAATGGCTTCTTTGTAGATCAGGCCACTACCATGGTCAATAAACTTAAATACATGCATGCATACATAAGTGCACACATATGTACATACATGCGTACATACATACATATAAACAAATAATTATGCATGCATACATATATACATACATACATATGTACTAAATAAAACCTCTATGACCTTCTGACATACCTAGCTAATGGATATATCCTTCAATGCAGCATCTCATCTAGTTGTACTCCCAAAGAATGCGCTGCAGTTTCACCTCCATTTCCCCAAAGCCATCTTATTCAGATTTGCATGGCTTACTTACTAATCTTTTCATTATTAGACTATCAGTACCTTGCCTACAAAAATAAGACCACCACCAGGAGAGGAGTGCCAACCAGCAGCTTCATTGTAGAAATGTACATTCTTATAACAAGTAAACTTTTGTGATTCAGACAAAAAGAATTAGATAACCCATATCTTTGTCTAAGCTTTATACAAGTTCTCAGACTGCCACCAACTCTTAATAGCTCCCAATTAAAAACTGTTATCTTTCTATCCTTAAAACATCTCAAACCAGCTGTTCCAGGATACACAATATATGCTACCATTATGGTAGTATAACAAGATCCACTGAGGATCTCATGAAATGCAAGGACAAATCATGGAAAATCTGGCAAAAAAAAAACTATCTGACCTCACCCAATACAAACAGCTCCAAAACCAGGTTAAGCGCCTAGTACTACAAAACAAAAAAGAACACCACCTTACATTACAAATTCAACACAAGAAAAACCCAATGAAATTTTGGAGCTCTCTCAACTCTTTATTAAATGCAGGCTCTAGTAATAATACTTGTCCAGACCCAAATAAATCACCCATTGAAATTGCTGCAACCTTCAACTCCTATTTCATAGATACTATAGCCAATCTAACCGTTACCTTTCCGAAGACCAACATATCCACCACAGACCTCTCCACAGCTAACACCAGTAAACCTCCTATTCCCAACTTTACTCTGTCACCTATACCCACCTTGACTATAAAAAAAATGCTTCTAAAACTCAAAACGTGCACAAATGCCCCTGACAATATACCCACTAAATACCTGCAAATCTCAGCCAGCTCAATCGCTTATCCTATCAGCATACTTCTCAACAGATCTATCCAAGTATCCTATATGCCCATCATCTGGAAAAAGCTTATATCCTCCCTCTACACAAGGGGGGCCCCAACATAGACACCACCAACTTCCACCCCATTACTATGCTATCATCCATCTCTAAGATTCTGGAAAAATGTATTCATTTTCAACTTCTTCACCATCTGACTCACATCCTCTCCCCCACCCAACATGGATTTAGGCCAGGACATAGTACCACCAATGCCCTCACATCCTTCATGGGCACTGTCAACTGAGCCCTTGATGCTGGTAAAATCATATCTTCACTATTTCTTGATCTTTCTAAAGCTTTCAGCACTATATCCCACTCTCTCCTTCTAACAAAACTCTCTAACATAGGTACCTCACCTCAAACTCTAAACTGGTTCACTAATTACATCACTAATAGGCAACAATCAACTAAATGGCAGAACTCTTACTACCCTTTCCTAAACACCACCACCGGTGTTCCTCAAGGCTCCATTTTAGGCCCACTTCTGTTTAGCATATTTATCAATACCTTCCACACCACACTCTCTCAAGGCTCAATCATCCACTATGCAGATGACTCCACTATCAACTGCACTGCATAAAACTCCTAAGAACTATGCCAACTCACCCAAAATGCCCTCACCTCCACCAAAATTTGGATGTCTAATAATCATCTTGCCCTGGACCCCAACAAAACCAAATTAGTAATCTTTGCCCCCAAAATGTCCACAGCCCTACAAAAAGAGTACTTCACCATTCGATTCTTAAAAGGTACCACAATCAACATTGTACCAAGCACAAAACTCCTAGGTGTCATCATAGATGAAAATCTCACATGTGACCTGCACATCCCATCCAATATCAAAAAGACACATCAAAAGCTTGGCACTCTCTACCGATTTATATGGTGCCCCCCCTCCTCACCAATATTCAGTCCTCCCCAAAGTCCAAACTCGACTCATGCTACAGCAAAATTGCTAAGGTTGTAACTAATGCTTCCTACTCATCCCACCACTGCTTATCATTATGCAACCTAAAATGGCTTGAACTCCCCAACCATCTCACCTTTATCTGACTAACTACAGCTCACAAATGTATTCATAATCCATGCTGGAGTTTTCATTTTGTTTTTAATAAAATATGAAAAGGAATTTGTGCAACTGGTGTTTTCTTTCATATGGGGTTCAAGATTACACTCATTGAAAATAGATTTATTACACATGAGTGAAGAAGAAGGGGAATTAGGGTTATTAAATCCCCAGTTGTGTATTTGCATCTTTAAACTTTTGTACAGAGTATTGGTGGGGGGGTGGTAAAGAAAAAGAATGAGAATACAACAATGAGAATGTCTAAAGATAAGTACAAAACATTTTGGGAAATTATGAGAATAAGAAAAAGAGAAAAAGATTCCGTTAATTAAGGAAAAAATTAAATATTTTCCAGAAAAAAATACTAACATGGAAAATAAAAAAATGGTGATATAGAAAAAGATAGAAGGATGTGCAGTAATAATGTGAGGGAACAATATTACCAGGGGAAGTGATTAAAGCCATTAAAGTAGGAAAACAGTATTGTACCAAGATAGTAGAGTGTCAGGATTTTCTATGGAGACTAGTAAAAAATAAGTCATCAGTAAAGGGGAATATTGCATATAAAATGAAAGGCGAAGGAGTGAGACTATTTTGTGGGGATAAAGAGACAACAAATCATGTTTTAAATGTAAAAGACTAGTGAAATTCTGGAAAAAGTTATGTGAAGATTTTTTTGATAATATTGATGACAAACTTTACAGACATGAATATGATTATGTATAAATATTATACGAATAAGAAGGAAGAATATGCGAGAAGAATGGATAAGAGTTTATTTTATGTAATGAGTAATTTAGAAAGAAAGATTGAATGAAATTGTGTTTAATGGGAAATTAATTTTGACAGATATATTACAAAAAAAAATCAGATTATGGTTGTGAAAGAATGAGTGGGGGTCAATTATGGAAGAATAGCAAGGAGGATGTTATAACAAAAATGAAAACTAGTAAGGAATAGAAATGTACATACATGTGTCAGTAAATCTGTACAGTTCAAAATATGTAAATAATGTTTTATGTTGTTCATAGGTTGGTACTAGGCTATCGGCCCTAGGGTCTATACAAGCCTAGCCATAACAATTCCCTGGCTATTTCTTCCCACACTATTTACTTCCTAGGACCCCTATCTAGCAGGCCGGCTGACGTGATCCCCGGGGAGAATTTCCTTTCTCCCATCCAATCGTCAAGGTTCCTTTTGAAGAGGGCCAAGGAGGTGCTCTGCTTGACATGTATGGGCAGTCTGTTTCAGAGTCTGGGGAGTCTCTGGGTCAGGAAACTACCCCTCAAGCATGTTTTGTTTATTGTGGTGACAAGGTTTAGAACATGTGGCTCTGAGGGATTGGGATTTCTTTAAGTGTAGCATGTTCAACAGCTCTGGGTTTGACATGGCCTTGTATGTTAAGCATAGATCGCCTCTGAGTATACGATATGCAGCAGAGTATAGCTGAAGATTTTTAAGGCGGTCAGCATAGGGCATCTGCTTTAGGCCTGTGATTCTTTTAGTGAGGTATTTCTGCGGCCTTTCCAGTTGTTGCAGATGTCTTGAGAGGTACATACCAAATGGGGCATTGTATTCTATAATGGGTCTAATGAGAGATGAGTACAGTGGGACAATGACCTCCTTTTTTCTGGATGAAAAGCCCTTAGTGATGAGGTGTGCCACATAGAAGGATTTCCTGACTGTTGTGGCAATGTGGTTATTGAAGGTGAGATCACTGTCTACCTGTGTCCCTAAGTCTCTTATCACACTTTCAGTGTTTAGTGTACTGCCACCTATGTGGTAATTCATGGGTACATGTTTTTTCCCAAAGGGGATAACTATACATTTCTTGGCATTGAGCTTGAGCCCATGGCTCTGGCACCAAACATCTGTTTCTGTAAGGCCCTTTTGTAGAGTATCCACATAATTTGGGGATTCAATAATGCCTCCCAGTTTGCAGTCATCTGCAAACTTTTTTAGCCAGAGTCCCTTAGTGTTGACCTGTACTTCAGAGAAGTAGATGCCTTTGATGTATTTGTATTAAATAAAGGACCCCTATTCTTACTACTGGAATCCTACTGGGATCTTTTACATCCATCTTAGCTATCAGCAATTCAAGTAGATGGGACCACAGTTTAATGCCTCATCTGAAGGGCAACACAGTCGGGAGTGAAGTACCCCCCTTATGCTACACTGTAGTGTCAGCAATTCATGTATTGTCAGCAATCAGTCAACCTGGTGTGGGAAAAGAACATGCAGCCTACATCAAAGGCAAGTGTGCTACCTATTGTGCCAGTGGCATTGTAAGTAACAAGAACTGCCCAGGACTAAACAGGCAATGGCCAGGAATGCAACACTGTGAGCCACTGGACTAAAGTGATGCTGTACATTTGAATAGTTAGGGACAATTTCTGTAAACACTCAATGCTTCAGATCTGAGAACAGTAAGCCAAGACTAGGGAAGAATGTATGTACTGTTTACAATACTGAGTACAGTGACGTGTATGAAAATTAGAAGTACCGCAGTCTCATCTCCAGTGAATGTTTATAATTGGTAGATATGGAGGTCCAGTGGCCTAATGGATAAGGCATCAGCCTCTGGAGCTGGGGATTGTGAGTTCACGTCCCACCTGGGTCGATATTTCTTTAGGGGTGGGAGGATGGCATAATGGCTAAGGTGTTTACTTTATAGATGCAAGGTGCAGGGTTTGATTCTCACATGGAGTAATTGGCAAGGCTTGAAATGGCTCATGAGGGCAGTTAGCCTAGTTCTAAGCTATAAACCTATGATCCTGCAGCTAACAGAATCAGAAGCCAAACTAAAAGCATCATTGGCTGTAATGATATGTAATGATATGTATTACTGGGGACCAGAGGTAATATAAGTAGCAGTGACGATAGGAAAAGCAGAGTGGCACAAGCTTTACATGAGTGGGGTGAGCCATGCCCATTGTGCTATGGATCCCGCCTTAGTACACCAGCTGGTAGAATTCACTGTAGCATGCAAAAACACGTAAAACTGATTGGAGAAAATATGAAATATCTCTAGCATGCTTTGGTAACTGACCTCTGTGCTTGCATAAGAGTTTGATGTAAAATATCAGGTTGGTGAAGA
Source organism: Protopterus annectens (assembly GCF_019279795.1). Classification (NCBI taxonomy): domain Eukaryota; kingdom Metazoa; phylum Chordata; order Ceratodontiformes; family Protopteridae; genus Protopterus; species Protopterus annectens. The sequence continues at coordinate 1,228,150,516 of NC_056732.1, forward strand.
GGTTGAAAGGAGAAGGTGTACCAGACTTCTTTGTCATGTCTCTGATCAGCACAGCTCTCCCAAACTTCCACTCAGTGTCAGACTTAGCCTGGATCCTTTGGTAAGTGTCACTCATCATTGCAATCAGTAAATTTATCAACACAATGAAAGTTACCACCAGGTAGACTCCAAACACAAAACGAATAATAACAAATGTAAAAGATGGTGTCCTGTTAGGTGGTGGAAGGCTATCAGGTTCCACAAGTCCAAATAAAGAGAAAAACAAAATAACTGTAATCTTAACTGGATCTTGAATATTGGACTCATTTTCTGCAAGCAGAGATTCATTTCTTAATGAGGAATCATCAACCATATTTTCTGGATAAACTGGCTGGTACACAGCAGACAGGTGCATGGTGAATGCTAAATGAAATAAAGCAAGAATCACTGCAAAACGAGTCAGGTCTTTCATAAGGTCTCTGATAATAATAGCCCATGGCCCAAAGAGATGATGAAATGTAAGGAACTCCAAGAACTGAGCAAAGCAGAGTGTCATCGCCACTGACAGAAATATGTTCCTAGCAAAAAGGCAATGTAGAGCATCACTTCTTTCAAATAAAAATGCAATAACATGGCAAAAGAAAGCAATCATTGAAAATCCCAAGATAAACACCCTAATCCATGCAAGCCCAGCTCTTTCTCCAGGGTGTGTGAGTTCTGACACAAACATTCCCAACAGCCAAGCCAAAAGCAGCCATTCATTCCAAAATGGAAGCAGCTGTTCCTTGTAGATGGGGTTCAGCGGCGGATAGACAATGGTTAAGATGAAGAGTAGAAGTAAGAAGATGTGTGAAACCAGGTGACTCATGAACTTCATGATTGGAATTCTGTTGAAGTTGTGTCTTAGTGGCAGGGAGAATAGCATCCATACTGGTGGAAAGAACAGGAAAGAGAAAAACAGCAGAACGATTTTCCAAGGTGCCCACTTAAGACTGCCATACCAGACTTCAGTTAAGTATGTCTGCACTGCTGGATGTGCTATTACATCCTTCTGCTCACACTCAATGGCAGCATCTAGCACAGTGGTGCCTCTGTGGTCTACAGCTTGCAGAAGATAGCCAGCACTTTTACTCCCAGATACAACAGTGAGCAGTTCCACAGCAATATTTTCACAGTATCTTGAAGCATTCTGTAGGTCCATGAATCTTTCCTTCTCTTTCATGGCAGTGATACTAAATGCTCGGGATAATTTGATTGCAGTGTCCAAAGGTGCAGAAGAATAAAGAATAAGCTCTTCAATTACCTTGTTATTGTTCAGCTTTCCACATACCATTAGGTCAAAGACAAACTAAAAATTCAAAAGTAAACAGTAGATTAATATAACAGTTCTTGTTTATCAAAATGACTTTAAACATAGTGACAAGGTACCAAATATACAGATAAAACAACATATTCATTTACATGAAAATATGCATGGCATAATTTATATGTATTTGACTCATCTGGTAGATCATACTTGATGGCAGTGCTGAAAGCCCCACAGCTTGGTTACAAATATATCTACGATGTGGCACGTCAGGTACCCTAACTTGAATGGTGTTCAATATCCAGTTGAATTCTTAGATACTTCCAGGGTGCATTTTACTGATGTTCAAATGGTATACATTACACCGTTATGTTATTACAAGGAGTAATCATTTGTGCAACCACCACGATGTGCACTGAGAAGGAATAATATACCTAGAAAAAGTAGGTGTCTGTTTTACTGGCATAACTGGTGGATTAAATGGAATGACATTCCTAAATTATTGGCTTCAGGACAGAAGTAAGCCACTTCATTCTTTCTTGTATTTCCATGTTCAGTAAAATGCATGTCACAGTTTTGTGTAGCTGGCACTAAATGTGTGCCAATAAGTTAACTTCCAGGCCACACAGCTTTGACATAAGAAAGCTTCTCCCCTTGGGCACATTTACTTCTGTGAGATGATGAAGACTGCTCTTACAGGTAGACTATTTTTGATTTGAAGAACCATGACACCAGTTATACAAACAAGGGCTGTATCAGTTCTTATACTGTGTTTGGACACCATGCATCTGCTCAACTACTAATGCAGTCTTGGTTAGAAGACCACACTGATTTACGATCATAAGATCATAGGTGATTACTAGGCTATTGACCCGGAAGTCATTTTAAGCCTAGCCATTTCATCCCAATATAATACCATGGAAATGCTAGTCAGTACCCAAGACTGCATTTAATGATGACTGCTGGTGTCCATTAGGGTTGTGGGTGCTATTCCCAGTAAGAATTTACGGTGCCCCATCCACTCGTCCAGGTTCCTCTTGAAAGTGTCATAGAGGTGCTCTATTTCACATGAATTGGTAGCCTGTTCCAATGACACAGCAGTCTCTGAGAGATAAATCTTTCCCTCCAGCATGTTCTATTTAAGTTGCAGGCCATATTTACATCCCTGGAATGGGTAGTCCTAGTCATGTTTGATTTATGGATATGCAGCAAGTTCATTAGGTTAGGGTCCTGGATTGCTCTGTAGGCCAGGCATAAGTCTCCCCTAAGAAGTCTAAATAATACACAGTATAGTGACAGGGAACTTAGTCGGTCTGTATAAGGCACATGCTGGAGCCCCTTGGTCTTCTTTGTTAGAAACCTCTGAGGTCTCTGTAATTGCTGCAAGTGCTTAGTACGGTACATGTTGAATGGGGTGATATACTCGATTATGGGCTGGATAAGTGCTGAGTACAGGGTGTTATAACTTCTTTTGCTCTTGAGGCAATGCCTTTACTAATCAAGTATTCTACATAGAAAGCTCCTTACTACAGTAGACAGATGTTAGTCAAAGTTAAGGTTGCAGTCAACTTGTGCTCCCAGGTCCCTTGCCAGTTCATGGATACTTAGGGTATTGCTGTTGATTTGATAGTGTTCAGGGACATTGTGCTGAAGGAAATGATGATACATTTCTTTGCATTTACTTTGACACTGTGACTAATACACCAGTCACTGGTCTGCGTAAGACCCTCCTGGAGTATACTAACATCATTTGGGGATTCAATGATTGCATCTAGTTTGCAGTCATCTGCAAACTTGGTCAGCCACAACCCCTTTGTTTTTACCTGAACTTCTGAGAAGTATATACCAAACAGTAGGGGGCCCAACACTGACCCTGTGGTACCCCACTGGTAACAGGTATGCTGTTTGATGTGGAGCCACCCACTTTGATAGTGTGTGTGTTCACTTTTTGAGCCATTTGACAGCCCATCTTACAACAAAGGGGGTTTCCGTTCAGTTTCTTAAGTTTATCAGTAATGCCTGAATGTGGGATTGTGTCAAAAGCCTTTGACAAGTTGAGGTATGCTGTGTGCACAGAATTTCCCTCATTAATGGCCTTGGTCATACCTTCAAAGAAATGCACCATATTTAACAGATAGGATCATATAAAACCATCCTTTCTAGAACAATGGAAAGGGAGACTCCAGTTCTGTTGGCATAATAGTTACAAGTGCAATTTGAATGAAAATGACCAACATCTAACTAGCATATATCGTGGACAGAAGTAGGAGGAAAATAAAAAAAAGATAGCTTGGGTGCACAAGACCCAAGATAAAAAGTGCAAAATCCTAGGCTTGAGTACACAAGACCCAAGATAAAAAGTGCCCAATCCTAGGCTTGGGTGAACAAGACCCAGGATAAATAGTGCCCAATCCTAGGCTTGGGTGCAAAAGACCCAAGATAAAAAGTGCCCAGTCCTAGGCTTTGGTGCACAAGACCTAGGATAAAAAGTGCCCAATCCTAGTAGATGCACTGGTGCCAGGAGTGGAAAAAATGACAGCTTAGAATCCTCAAAATATGGAAACATTCCTACAATGGGGCTAGGCTAGGCCCAGGGGAAGGTTGCCCCCCCCCCCACTGTAGAAAGAAATAGTAGTCCACAAAAATATTACAAAAACTAATAGGCCAAAAAAGAGCCATAAAGAAGATAGAGTGACTTATGAGGATAAGAAAGAAATTATGTATTGCTACTATTATGCAAGAAGCCCAGAATTTCCAGACAGATCGTATACAAAATGATTAAGAGAGAAATTACAGAAAAGAAAAATACTTGCACAAGAAAAACTGTCAGAAGCTTTAAATCAAAATTTGTATTCATTAATACAACAGATTTATTAAAAACATTATATAGACCAAGAAACCATGGGCCGTTTGTAAAAAGAAGCGACAGAAGAAGTGCAAAAAATATAAAGAAAAAGTCTAGACATTTTTGAAAAGTATAAAAAAGAAATATGTACATGGGAAAGAAAGAGATCTGATATGGTGCAATATTTTTACAAAGCAGAAAGCCAAATTAATCAATACAAAAAAGCAGCCCCAAAGATATTCAAACAGAAATACAGGAAAAGACATCCAGTTAGGGAAAATTTCACAATACAAAAAATAAGGTCACAAAAAGGGAATGTAGAAAATAAGATTAGCAAAGTAGAAGTTAAAAAAAATAGAAGCTGAGGTTATGGAATATCTGTGAAGTGAAGGATAAAGTGTAGAAAGACTAACCCAGGTTACATCACAGTTATGATGGAACAACGGGTCCCCAGAGTGAGGAGACACAGGTAGAGCAGGAGACATCTGAAGAAGAAATATGGGCACAGGAAAGAAGAGATTTAATACTGTGCAATATTTATGCAAAGGAGAAAGCAAAACTAATCAATACAAAAACAGCAGCACCAATGATATTTGAAGAGAAATGCTGGCAATCCAGACATAGAAAATCTTACAATACAAAAAATAAGACAACAAAGAGGAAAGAGGAAGAGTAGAAAAGAGGATCAGTAATGGATAAGTTAAAGAAGTAGAAACTAAGATTATGGATTACCTGCAAAGTGAAGGATTTAGTGTAGAAAATCTAACTCTGATAACAACATACAGGGTAGAACAATGGATGCCCAAATTAAGAAGAAACCAGTACAACAGGAAACATCTGACTACTTGCCGTATGAAGATAGTTTGGGGCCAGCCACAAGAAACCAGTACAAAAGTTCAGCTGGAGTTAGTTGCACAGCAAGTTAAGGAACAGGAAACTGTGGCAACTCTGATGTGGTCAGTGTTGTGACATGATAGGTCAGTGAGTTCCCATATAAAAGAGCAACAAATGACACAGGATGAAACTGAAGAGAATAGGGCACAGGAAGATGCTCTAGAACTTTCTATAGAATGCTTGAGGGAAATGAAAAACAAATAGTGTGCCCTCAGTTGAGAAGAAAATAATCTAAGAGAAGAGTTGCTTGATTTAATAGAGATAGACAGACATATTAAGATCAATGAAAGAAACAGACTACAGAAAGTTAATCAAACCCAAAAAGTTAGAAGTTTGATAAAAGGAATGAACACAGCAATTAGGATTCTTCATACCGATTCATGTGATATAAGAGAATTAAATAGGACATTTTACTATGCACCTAAATTAATAACAGATAAGGTCTTACCACAAAAACACAGGGCAGTAAGGGAAAGGAAGAGGAGTAATCAAATGCCTTCATGGAAGTATCAAACAGAGAAAACTGTAAAGCAATTAAGACAAGAAGTGTCACTGTTGGAAGAGTACAGAAGAGGGAACAGATCAACAAAAATACTCAAAAAGACAGATGTGATAAAAGCAATGCGCAGTATCAGAACAGATCAGGCTTTGTCAAGCTCTATCACACACTATTACAAATAATATACTAAAATATCAGCACATGCAGAAAAACTTAGAAGATATACAGATAAATATAAAGGAAAAGTACAAAATAAGCAATTCATTGATGATGTAAAAAAGTTTTATAGAGAATTACAAAACAAGGCAAAAGGAATTGAAACATCACCAAAAAATAAAAAATAGATACATTTTTGAGAAAGATCTATGAAGAACCTGTGGAGCATAACAAAGATACTAAATGGATAGAAGAAGTAAAAGAAAGAATACGAAGTTCAAATGTTCAGGATATGAAATGGTAAGAAGTAACGGCCAGAGAGACTGAAACAAAGTTAAGAAACGCTCCTAATTGGAAAACTCCAAACCCAGATGCAGTATCTAACTTCTGGCTAAACATATTAACATCTTTGCAGGAAGATTTAGCCATGAGTAAGAACTATTTATATGCACACACTGAGCAGACACCAACCTGGTTAACAACAGGAAAAACAATACTCCTACTTAAGGCTGAACCTGCAAGCTATCCAGAAACTATAGACCAATAACTTGCCTTCTAACAATGTATAAAATATACACTGGAATTGATGCTGACAGAGTTTATAGTCATAAAGAAGAAAACTCTATCAAGGCACTAGAACAAAAGGATAACAAAAGAAAATCATATGGAAAAAGGGATCATTTTGTTGTTAAACAAAGTCCTAATGGAGAACTGTAAAAAGGGGAAGAATATAATATGGCATGGATAGATTACAAAAAAGCATGAGACATTATTCCACATTCATGGATAAAAGAGTGCTAAAAATGTATAATAGACATACTGTACTGATCGATTACATTACAGTGACCATGAAACAGTGGCAAACCACTTTGCAATTAAGCCATGATAAAGGACAATTTATTATTCCAGGGATAAAATATTCAAAAGGGAATATTCCAGGGTGAGTCGTTGTCACAGTTGCTCATTTGTCTTGCTCTTAACCTATCAAGCTGTATACTTAAAAGGTTAGGTCATGGCTACAATTTGGCTCCCAGAAAACAACTAAGTGTAAAGAATTCTCATCTTTTTGTGGATGATTTAAAACTGTATAGTTTATCACACGAGGAAATGGAAGCACAAAGTCATGTGATTAGAAATTCAGAACTTGCTTGAACATAAGGTTAATCTAATACATCAAACAGAAATTATTTCCCCACATTCATTGATTTATTCATTATTCTAATACACCAGAATATATTTGGAAAGGGGCTTCTATCTAAACTATGCACTGTAATGTACTTAAGAAATCAACAATATATCACAGAGAAAGCTATCGGGATTATTTTAGACTAATTAGTAATAATTTTCTAAGTGAAGATGCTAAAAAACTAATACTCCAGTCTTCAAAACAAACTACTTCATCATGAAGGTGGGGGATATTCTCTTGGAAGTTCTTACACAGAACCTTTATCACACTACATAAAGCTGAACTGATGTCTAATAAAGACATAGGATGCAGGAGATATAAACTAAATGTTAAAGCTGACTGGCAGCATATGTTTTATAATTGTATAAAACTTAAAACACATTGGGATAATATGAATTCTCTCTTACAGTTTGTTTTTAATGATAACTTTATGCTTACAAAATCTCTTATTTTACTTATTATACCTATTCCTACATGTATCATGAAAATGGAGTATCTTAACATTAGCAAGAAAAGTCATCACCAAGAACTGGATGAATCAGATTACTCCTACTGTGAAGGAATCTGTACACTTGGCAACTGAAGTTTGTCATCTTGAACTTATCATGATCAAGACGAGAACATCTAGAATCACCTCTTCATATAATATATGGTTGGAACTCAAAGAACTGCTGGATAAACAGACTTTAATAATTAACTAACAACTACTCTTATCACATTACTTTTTCTTTTTAAAAAGCTTTGTTTTATAGTAGACACAATTGTACATAGTTATCTTACTTGTTTTATTACTGTTTTTAGATATGTGTATTTGTTTTATAATATTTCTATTACCATATGTTACTGTTTTGTTGTTAAAATTTTCAATAAAAACTGAGAAAAAAATTCAGATAATATAAGAATGTTGTTTGGTCTTGATAAATGTGCAAAATCAACCTTTAAAGCAGAAAAGCTGCAGCACCAAGAAAACATCAGCCTGGGACAGGAATGTGATAAAAAGAACTTGAGCAAGAGGGAGTGCTTAAGCATTTGGGAACTGATGAAGGATCAGCAAAAACATGAACAAATGTGAATAAAACTTAGGAATATTTTACAAGACTAAAATTAATATTGAAACAGCTTTGACATCTAGAAACAAAGTCCAAGCTATAAACCAATTTGCTCTTCTTGTTCTAACTTATAGTTTTGTAGTGAATGACTGGCCCCAAACGGTGTTGGATCATTTGACCAGGAAAACAAGAAGGATTCTTCATGCTTATTAAATGATTTACAAAAATCAGTGTATACCAATATTATATAGTCCTCATTCTGAAGGAGGTATGGGCCTCCTTGAAATTGAGTACATGTATATATCTGTAGTCGTAGGACTGCATAAATATCTGCTCTTCTCACAAGGCCCAAACATGGTGAAAGTTTAAAAATATGAGTAGAATAAGTCTAAGATGACTTCCCTGCTTAGTTTAGCAGAAGTGTATCAGTGTCAATTGGGAACGGAAATGAAACCAGAAGTAGCTACAAATTAGGTAGCAACTGAATGCGCCAAAAAAAACAAAAAAAAAAAAAAACAAAAGAAATAATATAATGTGAAGGATCAGATGAGAAGGCAAGAATTGTGAAAAATGCATAAATACAATTGCAAGTACTGAAAATTTTGGAACAACCTTGTGTTGATCAGGATCAAATACAGGAATGGTTAAAGAGAGGTGAATATAAACCAAAAGATGAAAGGTTAATATTGGCAGCTCAAGATAATGAACTACGTACATGTTGGTTTACAAAGTCCATTGAACATGTGGGAGAAACAGAGAAATGTAAGTTTTATAAAACAGAATTCCAAACACTTGCACATCTTGTTGCTGGTTGCGATATATTATTGGCAGGACTGTATATTGAAAGACGTAATAATGTGGAAAGACTGTTGCACTGGGGATTGTGAAAACACTATAATACTGAAGTAACTGAAAAGCACTGGAAACATGAGTCACAAAACATTATAGAAAATGATGACGTTTATATCACATGGGATCACCCATTACCAACAGTTCAAAAGACAGATGCAAGAAAACCAGATATAGTAGTCCATGAAAAGAAGATAAAAGTCGCGTTTATCATTGAAATTGCTACACCTAGTGACTACAGTTTCTTATGTACAGAGTAGCACATAGTCCTAAAATACCAGGATTTGTAGGTGAAAACAAGGGCAATGTGGAAGAAGGCTATCAAGACCGTTCCAATAGTAGTAGTAGCAATGGGTCTTACAAAAAAGAATTTACAATTGTACTTAGATATGTTACAAGGAGTCATTACTGTGCACATTGCAGGTGCTGCAAAGACCACTTCTGGCTAATCATCAAAGATTGAAACAATACTAATTTCATGAACTTTAATCATACTTTGACTTAGGAATGTGGTCCATTCCTGTCATGGTATTAGTAACTCAAAAGTCTAGAAGAAATTAAAAAAGGTTGGACCAGAATTCTGCAGAAGCCATCTTGGGAGGTAGGATACTGTGGACAAGGCTCAGAGACTCAGGGGCGTAAATAAGTGAAGTCTTGCTAAAGCACTGGCCTACACACCAACTACAAAAGCTGTATTAAAAACACAGCTATGGGAGTGTGGCACATGGTATTGTGAAGAGGCATGTGATGCCACTACATAAAATGCTCTTTATAGTGCTTCAGATTAGGTAGATATAAAAATCAATCATGATGCCAAGTCCATTAGAAATGACAACTATGCAATGATTTTCATTCTCATGCTAGTTTACAGCATGTAGAGGATTCCACTGATAAGTTTAACTGATGCTAAACAATCAGATGCGACAGATATGAGTGACAGCAGGAATAGGAAGTAGGTACTGTGGAAAAACAGGCTGAAGATAAACAAAAAAAAAAAGTGCAAGTCATGTATAAGACATACTGACCTAGAGGTGTCTGCCAAGTATAGTTTGCCCTGCCCTTTTTTTTGGGGGGGGGCTGAGCTCCTTTTTGCCCTCATTGATTCATCCTATGACCTTTCTACCCCTTTGCTTCTGACTATCACCAGGTCTGCCATCACTTCTCTTTACTGCCCCACTCTTAACCAACTCTGTGCTGGGCCTAGTTGCAGAGATAAATGGCATCCAGGGGATGTAGTTGTCTTCACCAGCCAATAGGGTTTACTATAAATGGCCTATCGCATGATTCACCCCCCCCCTACTGGTCTGCATGGTAGAGTTCAAGGGGTGGGCATACAATGGGATGTTTTTTCATATTGCCACACCTCCACAGCAGCTCAGTCATGTCCACCACTTGATCCCCCCCCCCCCTTTGGACCACACCTCTCAACTGCAGAGTCCTTAGAATCTACCAGGGATCATCTCAGGAGACTGTCACAGAACTGTCCTACCACCACTGATGATAACAGCCATCCCTTCCTGTTGTTATGTGAGTCACTCTAAACTCAAATCAGACCTGGGTTGACTGGGCTATAATCAGGATGTTATCCCTTTATGCCACTTTACTCTGTTTTGGATTTGTGACCCTTTTGTTTATTCCCAGTCAGAGAGACCATTAAACAGATGGCTATATCAATTAGTAGAGCTGTGATTATAACAAATGTAGGGGCTCAGACGATAACCAAAGCTACCCATAAGTAAAGAGCTTCTGTACAGATCTGAAACTTTGCTTATGTAGAGAGCAAGGTGAAGTAGAAAGTGCAAGCAATATAATCTTCATGAAGTCTACCACATCTACATATAAAAAAGGGAGTGATTACTCTTTACATTTTTCAGTTAAGCAATTCAACAAGTTTATACAAAAGAGCTCACTCAATGAAAGTACACATATCTTGCCCTTGGTGCTTTTTACTTCAGAGGTGATATTGTGGTCTAAAACAACTGTGGTCATTTAAAGAACAGCAGTGTTCTTCCTTATTTGTTATTAACTCACTATTGTGCTACTTCACTGGAATCAATGAAAAATATATGCTGTTCTTTTTATGATAACACAAATTACAAAGAGCTTTAAGAAGATAATTAATATGCATTGCTAAACAGTATAATACTAATGTTTTCACGGCAGGGAAATAGTCAAAGAAACATATTCTTATGCTGTGACTTATGGACAAAAATCCATCTAATTTGGTAAGTGCACATAAGGGTGTGCCAGTTTACTCATGAATAGTACTCATTCTAAAGCAGTGGTTATATCAATCTCAAATAGCTACTACCACATATAAAATATGAATCTGTACTGTTATTCATAATTATGGACAATAATTTTCTTCACTCTAATCTGTTGGATTGATTACAAAACCCTACTCAAATCCAGTATCCAACAAAAGTAAAAACATAATGTTTTTGACTAAATAAATAATAATACTGCACACAATTTACAAGTCTATGATCACAACAACACACTCATAAGAAATACCTCATTTAAATCCCCAGGCCTTTCCTTGACCCATCTGTAAATTTCTCTCAGTCTTGGCAATAGAGGAAATGAAAGCTCCCTACTATTTTGCACCTATAAAATCTCCCTCTTTCTTACCTTGGAAACCAGAACAATAACAAGGAAACTTGTTCTTCTATTCCAGTTGGAACATGACCTTCCTCTTGTTGCATCTTCGTGTAAAAAAAAGTCCATGCAAATCCAAACAATGAATGGTACAAGTAGATTCATCACACTCTCCCCAGCACATGAACATCACTGCAACACACAAAAAATGGCAAATTGCATCCCAGAATAACAGAGCCTTGACCTCTCCTTTAGTAGTCAAGCTAATTCACCAAGCCCCTCTTGCACCGTCAGAAGCCAGAGCTACACTGCACCTGCTTTACAGCACCCCAAAACAAAACTCAGCTGCACAGACCATTGCTTCTCTGTACTTGTCCCTACATTATGGATATCTATCCCCTTACAAATCAAATACTCTTCATCCAACTCAATATTCTCAACCCATCTCCAGAAATTTGCCAGATATCACTGGCTTTCTCTAACCACTATCTTCATTAAACTGTACTCAAACATCCTTTACGATTCTCATACCAAGATTCACACTGGCTTTCCTAACCTATCTTCTTCTT